>NC_042967.1:13078501-13088501 GCF_901001165.1 Salmo trutta | reverse complement strand
GACTTAGTACTTGGTGGCAAAACCCTTGTTGGCAAGACGTTTCTTGTAGTTGGCCACCAGGTTTGCACACCTCTCAGGAGGGATTTTGTCCCACTCCTCTTTGCAGATCTTCTCCAAGTCATTAAGGTTTCGAGGCTGACGTTTGGCAACTCGAACCTTCAGTTCCCTACACAGATTTTCTATGGGATTAAGGTCTGGAGACTGGCTAGGCCAGTCCAGGACCTTAATGTGCTTCTTCTTGAGCCACTCCTTTGTTGCCTTGGCCGTGTGTTTTGGGTCATTGTCATGCTGGAATACCCATCCACGACCCATTTTCAATGCCCTGGCTGAGGGAAGGAGGTTCTCACCCAAGATTTGATGGTACATGGCCCTGTCCATCGTCCCTTTGATGCGGTGAAGTTGTCCTGTCCCCTAAGCAGAAAAACACCCCAAAGCATAATGTTTCCACCTCCATGTTTGACGGTGGAGATGGTGTTCTTGGGGTCATAGGCAGCATTCCTCCTCCTCCAAACACGGCGAGTTGAGTCGATGCCAAAGAGCTCCATTTTGGTCTCATCTGACCACAACACTTTCACCCAGTTGTCCTCTGAATCATTCAGATGTTCATTGGCAAACTTCAGACGGGCATGTATATGTGCTTTCTTGAGCAGGGGGACCTTGCGGGCGCTGCAGGATTTCAATCCTTCACGGCGTAGTGTGTTACCAATTGTTTTCTTGGTGACTACGGTCCCAGCCACCTTGAGATCATTGACAAGATCCTCCCATGTAGTTCTGGGCTGATTCCTCACCGTTCTCATGATCATTGCAACTCCACGAGGTGAGATCTTGCATGGAGCCCCAGGCCAAGGGAGATTGACAGTTCTTTTGTGTTTCTTCCATTTGCGAATAATCGCACCAACTGTTGTCACCTTCTCACCAAGCTGCTTGGCGATGGTCTTGTAGCCCATTCCAGCCTTGTGTAGGTCTACAATCTTGTCCCTGACATCCTTGGAGAGCTCTTTGGTCTTGGCCATGGTGGAGAGTTTGGAATCTGATTGATTGATTGTTTCTGTGGACAGGTGTCTTTTATACAGGTAACAAACTGAGATTAGGAGCACTCCCTTTAAAAGTGTGCTCCTAATCTCAGCTCGTTACCTGTATAAAAGACACCTGGGAGCCAGAAATCTTTCTGATTGAGAGGGGGTCAAATACTTATTTCCCTCATTAAAATGCAAATCAATTTATAACATTTTTGACATGCGTTTTTCTGGATTTTTTTTGTTGTTATTCTGTCTCTCACTGTTCAAATAAACCTACCATTAAAATTATAGACTGATCATTTCTTTGTCAGTTAGCAAACGTACAAAATCAGCAGGGGATCAAATACTTTTTTCCCTCACTGTAGTTGGTGGTATACACACAGTGTAGAGTGAAGCATGGACAGCAGCGGATCATTTGTATTGAGTCACAACCCAGGGATTGATTCGGGCCGGGGACAAAGGGGCCATGAAGGGCGAGCGCCTGGCCAGCCACCCACACAGCCTACTGGGAGAAGGGCCCTGTACCAGAAGTGGAGCTGGAGGGCGGTACTTAGAGTCACAACATATTGTTCTCCCTTGGCTCTGGGTCTGGTGGCTGTCATACTGATGTTATCGATGGAGAAGGAAAGACAGACTTTGCAGAAAGAAGGAGAGAGAAAGGAGGAAAGACAGCCCCTTGACCTTTTCCACCGGTCAACAGACACTGAGACAGATGAGTGATTCGTCAATCTGTCATCTCATTCAGGCTAGTGACCCAACAAGCTACATGAGACAATAAGACAATTGCCTAAACATATCTGCAGATACACAGTAAGGCTACATCTGTCAAGATCTGGAAGAAAAAAGTGCAAAAGTCAGCAAAAGTGTTTGAAATGCACTCCTCAAAATAAAGGGCCTTCTAAAAGTGTGCCATGTGGAGAGGAGCATAAACTCTGTCTGCATCCCAATGGCACCCTAATCCCTATATAGTGTACTACTTTTGACCAGAGCCCTATAGGAAATAGGGTGCCATTTGAGATGCATCATTTGGAGAGCTGAGACGATGAAGGCTGAGTCCTCTGAGAGAGATCTGAGGCCCTGAGTGAATTCATGACAGAACGTCTCTCATCTTCCATGGTCAAGATGAAGACATGATGGCACAAGGCCCTGAGTGAATTCATGACAGAACGTCTCTCATCTTCCATGGTCAAGATGAAGACATGATGGCACAAGGCCCTGAGTGAATTCATGACAGAACGTCTCTCGGTCTCTCATCATCCATGGTCCAGATGAAGACAAAAATGTGTTTCACCTTTATTTAACCAGGTAGGCCAGTTGAGAACTAGTTCTCATTTACAACTGCAACCTGGCCAAGATAAAGCAAAGCAGTGCGACACAAACAACAAAACAGAGTTACACGTGGGATAAACAAACGTACAGTCAATAATTCAATAGAAAAGAAAAAAGGAAGTCTATATACAGTCTATATACAGTGTGTGTCTATAAAGTCTATATACAGTGTGTGCAAATGGCGTAAGGAGGTAAGGCAATAAATAGGCCATAGTAGCGAAGTAATTACAATTTAGCAAATTAACACTGGAGTGATAGATGTGCAAGTAGAAATACTGGTGTGCAAAAGAGCAAAAAAGTAAATAAAAGCAATATGGGGATGAGGTAGGTAGATTGGATGAGCTATTTACAGATGGGCTGTGTACAGCTGCAGCGATCGGTTAGCTGCTCAGATAGCTGATGTTTAAAGTTAGTGAGGGAGATTTGAGTCTCCAACTTCAGCAATTTGTTCCAGTCATTGGCAGCAGAGAACTGGAAGGAAAGGCGGCCAAAGGAGGTGTTGGCTTTGGGGATGACCAGTGAGATATACCTGCTGGAGCGCGTGCTACGGGTGGGTGTTGTTATCGTGACCAGTGAGCTGAGATAAGGCAGAGCTTTACCTAGCAAAGACTTATAGATGACCTGGAGCCAGTGGGTCTGGGGACGAATATGTAGCGAGGGCCAGCTGTCGAGAGCATACAGGTCGCAGTGGTGGGTGGTATATGGGGCTTTGGTGACAAAACGGATGGCACTGTGATAGACTGCATCCAGTTTGCTGAGTAGAGTGTTGGAGGCTATTTTGTAAATGACATCGCCGAAGTCGAGGATCGGTAGGATAGTCAATTTTACGAGGGTATGTTTGGCGGCGTGAGTGAAGGAGGCTTTGTTGCGAAATAGGAAGCTGATTTTAGATTTAATTTTGAATTGGAGATGTTTAATATGAGTCTGGAAGGAGAGTTTACAGTCTAGCCAGATACCTAGGTATTTGTAGTTGTCCACATATTCTAAGTCAGAACCGTCCAGAGTAGTGACGCTAGCCGGGCGGGCGGGTGCGGACAGCGATCGGTTGAAAATCATACATTTAGTTTTACTAGCGTTTAAGAGCAGTTGAAGCTCGTTTGGAGGTTTGTTAACACAAGGCCCTGAGTGAATTCATGACCGAATGTCATGACTGCAGCCTCCCACTGCAGCCTCCCACTGTGTGTGTGTGTTTGAGAGAAAGAGAAATAGAGAGAGAGAGGGGGGGGGGATAGTGTGTGTGTGACTATATACAGTGCATTCGGAAAGTATTCAGACCCCTTCACTTTTTCCACATTTTGTTACATCACAGCCTTATTCTAAAATAGATGAAATTAAAACAAATTCCTCATCAATCTACACACAATAGCCCATAATGACAAAGTGAAAACAGGTTTTTAGAAATGTTAGCGAACAGAAATAGAAACAGAAATACCTTATTTACATAAGTATTCAGACCCTTTCCTATGAGACTCGAAATTAAACTCAGGTGCATCCTGTTTCCATTGATCATCCTTGAGATGTTTCTACAACTTGATTGGAGTCCACTTGTGGTAAATTCAATTGATTGGACATGATTTGGAAAGGCACACACCTGTCTATATAAGGTCCCACAGTTGACAGTGCATGTCAGAGCAAAAACCAAGCCATGTGGTCGAAGGAATTGTCCGTAGAGCTCCGAGACAGGATTGTGTCGAGGCACAGATCTGGGGTAGGGTAACAAAACATTTCTGCAACATTGAAGGTCCCAAGAATACAGTGGCCTCCATTATTCTTAAATGGAAGAAGTTTGGAACCACCAGGACTCTTCTTAGAGCAGGCCGGTGGTGGTGGTCACTCTGAGAGCTCCAGCTGTGGGAATTATTTTCAGCGGCAGTTACTGGGAGACTAGTCAGGATCGAGGGAAAGATGAATGGAGCAAAGTACAGAGGTATCTTTGATGAAAACCTGCTCCAGAGCACTCAGGACCTCAGACTGGGGAGAAGGTTCACCTTCCAACATGACAACGACCCTAACCAAACAGCCAAGACAACGCAGGAGTGGCTTCGGGACAAGTCTCTGAATGTCCTGTGATATCATTTATACTTTTTACTTTTTTTGTAAAAATATCTGAAAACCAGTTTTTGCTTTGTCATCATGGGGTACTGTGTGCAGATTGATGAGGGGAAAAAACGATTTAATACATTTTAGAATAAGTTTGTAACGTAAGAGAATGTGGAAAAAGTCAAGTGGTTTTATGACTTTCTGAATGTACGTCTTTACGCTCATACCACAGCTTGACAACCATTCATCGATGACATTGATTTGGTTTACCAATGGTAATAAACTGGAGTTCACGTTCTTTAAAATCCCAGACGTTGCCATTTCTCCAGCCCAGTAATAGCGGTGTTTCTGAGGTATAATTCATCCCTTCACCACGATGCTTGACATAAAATCCGCTACAATAGGCCTAATTAAGACACTTTACTGGAGGATCCAAGACTGACCACAGAACACTGAAGAAAAAAGTGGGAAAGAACAGCCAAAGGGGGCTCCCCACCCACCCCAGAGAGGAGGGCTCCAGTCCCAAAACCAGTGGTGTGTGTATGTGTGTGTGTAGAGGAGTGAGGGAGAGAAGACACCCCTTTTCCCCAACAAAGACAAAGGATTGGAAGGGGATGGGTCACGTGCCAAGATAAGACTTGAATATAGGGTTTAGCTTGGCCCTTGATGATATTCTTGAGGAAAGTAGCATACCATGTAATTGCTGTGTATTAACAATTAATAACATAGTTGTTACACCTCAGACCATGTCTATTGTGCTGCCTGTCTGTAGCCTATATTTGGCAAGAACATTCACACTCGCAGTGGTCTTGGCTGCCAGGAATAAAGCCAGTCTGCTTTCAAGATGTGTGTGTTTGTCAATCGTCTCCTCTCCCGGCCCTCCTCCAGAAACACACACAGATCAGAGGATGATGTAAGCTAAGCTGCAGGGCCCCATAGCTGTGTGTGAGTGTGTGTGTGTGTGTGTGTGTGTGTGTGTGTGTGTGTGTGTGTGTGTGTGTTGAGAATTACTTACAACCGACGTGCAGCCAGCTATCAACCCAGCCTCTTACAGATGATGGGATTCACCTGGCAGTAACGTATCCAGGGGGCGAGAAAGAAAAAAAAGCCAAGCAAACCAATATTTTCTATTTACTCTCTTTTGTTATACTTCTTCCCCCGCTCCACATTTCTATTCAGTTAAAGGGAAGGAGATAGGAAGGATAGGAGGGATGGAGTGAGGAAGGATAGGAGGGATGGAGTGAAGGAAGGATAGGAGGAATGGAGTGAGGAAGGATAGGAGGGATGGAGTGAAGGAAGGATAGGAGGAATGGAGTGAGGAAGGATAGGAGGGATAGAGGGAGGGAAGCATAAGAGGGATGGAGTGAAGGAAGCATAAGAGGGATGGAGTGAAGGAAGCTTAAGAGGGATGGAGTGAAGGAAGCATAAGAGGGATGGAGTGAAGGAAGGATAGGAGGGATGGAGTGAGGAAGCATAAGAGGGATGTATGGAGTGAAGGAAGGAAGGAAGGATAGGAGGGATGGAGTGCCCGTCTCATTGTTCTCAGATCGACCACTATCCAAATGCGCTACTGTTTTTCAGCCATGGACTGCAAAGTCATCATTCAACGTTCTAGCGCCTTCTGAGAGCCTATGGGAGCCTTAGAAAGTGTCACGTTACAGCAGAGATCCTCTGTTTTCAATAAAGAGAATAAAGAAGGCCAAGAAATGGTCAGAGAGGGCACTTCCTGTTTGGAATCTTCTCAGGTTTTGGCCTGCCATATGAGTTCTGTTATACTCACAGACACCATTCAAACAGTTTTAGAAACTTTAGGGTGTTTTCTATCCAAATCAAACAATTATATGCATATTCTAGTTTCTGGGCAGGAGTAATAAACAGATTAAATCGGGTACGTTTTTTATCCGGCCGTGAAAATACTGCCCCCTATCCATAACAGGTTAACGAGAGTCTTGTCTTTAAAATGGTGTAAAATAGTCATATGTTTGAGAAATTGAAGTTATAGCATTTTTAAGGTTTTTGAATATCGTGCCACTTGATTCCACTGGCTGTTGACTAGGTGGGACGATTTCGTCCCACATACCCGTGAGAGGTTAACCTTTATTTAACTAGGCAAGTCAGTTAAGAACAAATTCTTATTTACAATGACAGCCTACCGGGGAACAGTGGGTTAACTGCCTTCCTTGTTCAGGTGCAGGATGACATATTTTTACCTTGTCGGTTCGGGGATTCGATCCAGCAATCTTTCGGTTACTGGCCCAACGCTCTAACCACTAGGCTACCTGCTTCCCAAAGAGAGATTGATAGAGAGACGGATAGAGAGATGGATAGAGAGATAGATGGATAGCGAGGTAGCTAGAGAGTTAGATAGAGAGGGAGGGAGATTTAGAGGTAGATGGACAGAGAGGTAGATAGAGAGGTAGATAGATACAGTAGATGGAGAGATAGATGGATATATAGAGAGATAGATAGAGAAATAGATAGATAGATGGATAGAGAGAGAGAGAGAGAACCGGACAAGAACCGGACACCCTCAGCACACAGGGGGACAAACACCTGCCTGGAGGTGACAGCATTCCCTCCCTCATATGCCTCCCTAGGCATAACTATGACAACATAACCAACAAAAACGGGTCACAACTCCTGCAGCTCTGTCGCATGCTGGGTATGTATATAGTCAATGGTAGGCTTTGAGGGGACTCCTATGGTAGGCACACCTATAGCTCATCTCTTGGCAGTATTACTGTAGACTACTTTATCACTGACCTCAACCCAGAGTCTCTCAGAGCGCTCACATTCAGCCCACTGACACCCCTATCAGATCACAGCAAAATCACAGTCTACTTGAACAGAGCAAAGCTCAATCATGAGGCATCAAAGCCAAAGGAACTCAGTAATATTAAGAAATGCTATAGATGGAAGGAATGTAGTTTGGAAACCTGCCAAAAAACAATTAGGCAACAACAAATTCAAACCCTTTTAGACAACTTCCTGGACAAAACGTTCCACTGTAATAGTGAAGGTGTAAACTTGGCAGTAGAAAATCTTAACAGTACTATATATTTTACCTCTCAGCTTCCCTATCAAATCTAAAAATCTCAAATAAAAAACCGAAGACAATGAACAACAATGACAAATGGTTTAATGAAGAATGCAAAAATCTAAGAAAACATTTGGGAAACCTGTCCAACCAAAAACATAGAGACCCAGAAAACCTGTGTCTACACCTTCACTATGGTGAATCACTAAAACAATGCAGAAATACACTACGGAAAAAGAAGGAACAGCACATCAGAAACCAGCTCAATGTAATTGAGGAATCCATAGACTCTAACCACTTCTGGGAAAATTGGAAAACACTAAACAAACAACAACACAAAGAATTATCTATCCAAAATGGCGATGCATGGGTAAACCACTTCTCCAATCTTTTTGGCTCTATAACAAAGAACAAACAGCAAAAGTATATACATGATCAAATACACATCTTAGAATCAACAATTAAACACTACCAGAACCCACTGGATTCTCCAATTACCTTGAATGAACTACCGGACAAAATAAAACCCTCCAACCTAAAAAGGCATGTGGTGTTGATGGTATCCTCAATGAAATGATCAAATATACAGACAACAAATTTCAATTGATAATACTTAAACTCTTTAACATCATCCTTAGCTCTGGCATCTTCCCCAATGTTTGGAACCAAGGACTGATCACCCCAATCCACAAAAGTGGAGACAAATTTTACCTCAATAACTACCGTGGGATATCCGTCAACAGCAACCTTGTGAAAATCCTCCGCATTATCATTAACAGCAGACTCGTACATATCCTCAGTGAAAACAATGTACTGCGCAAATGTCAAATTGGCTTTTTACCAAATTATCATACGACAGACCACGTATTCACCCTGCACACCCTAATTGACAAACAAACAAACCAAAACAAAGGCAAAGGCAAAGTCTTCTCATGCTTTGTTGATTTCAAAAAAGCCTACGACTCAATTTGGCATGAGGGTCTGCTATACAAACTGATGGAAAGTGGTGTTGGGGGAAAAACATACGACATTATAAAATCCATATACACAAACAACAAGTGTGCGGTTAAAATAGGCAAAAAAACACACACATTTCTTCTCACGGGGCCGTAGGGTGAGACAGGGATGCAGCTTAAGCCCCACCCTCTTCAACATATATATCAAAGAATTGGCGACGGCACCCTCAGCACACAGGGGGACAAAAAAGAAAAGTCTGCGCCACCCGGCCTCACCCTACTAGAATCTGAAGTCAAATGTCTACTGTTTGCTGATGATCTGGTACTTCTGTCACCAACCAAGGAGGGCCTACAGCAGCACCTAGATCTTCTGCACAGATTATGTCAGACCTGGGCCCTGACAGTAAATCTCAGTAAGACCAAAATAATGGTGTTCCAAAAAAGGTCCAGTTGCCAGGACAACAAATACAAATTCCATCTAGACACCATTGCCCTAGAGCACACAAAAAACTATACATACCTTGGCCTAAACATCAGCACAACAGGTAACTTCCACAAAGCTGTGAAAGATCTGAGAGACAAGGCAAGAAGGGCATTCTATGCCTTCAAAAGGAACAGAAAATTTGACATACCAATTAGGATCTGGCTAAAAATACTTGAATCAGTTATAGAACCCATTGCCCTTTATGGTTGTGAGGTCTGGGGTCCACTCACCAACCAATAATTCACAAAATGGGACAAACACTAAATAGAGACTCTGCATGCAGAATTCTGCAAAAATATCCTCTGTGTACAACGTAGAACATCAAATAATGCGTGCAGAGCAGAATTAGGCCGATACCCACTAATTATCAAAATCCAGAAAAGAGCCGTTAAATTCTACAACCACCTAAAAGGAAGCAATTCCCAAACCTTCCATAACAAAGCCATCACCTACAGAGAGATGAACCTGGAGAAGAGTTCCCTAAGCAAGCTGGTTCTGGGGCTCTGTTCACAAACACAAACATGCCCCAGGACAGCAACACAATTAGACCCAACCAAATCATGAGAAAACAAAACGATAACTACTTGACACATTGGAAAGAATTAACAAAAAAACTGAGCAAACTAGAATGCTATTTGGCCCTAAACAGAGAGTACACAGCGGCAAAATACCTGACCACTGTGACTGACCCAAACTTAAGGAAAGCTTTGACTATGTACAGACTCAGTGAGCATAACCTTGCTATTGAGAAAGGCTGCCGTAGGCAGACCTGGCTCTCAAGAGAAGACAGGCTATGTCCACACTGCCCACAAAATGAGTTGGAAACTGAGCTGCACTTCCTAACCTCTTGCCAAATTTATATTAGAGACACATATTTCCCTCAGATTACACAGATCCACAAAGAATTTGAAAACAAACCCGATTTTGATCTCCCATATCTACTGGATGAAATACCACAGTGTGCCATCACAGCAGCAATATTTGTGACCTGTTGCCACAAGAAAAGGTCAACCAGTGAAGAACAAACACCATTGGTAATACAACCCATATTTATGCTTATTTATTTTCCCTTTGGTACTTTAACCATTTGTACATCATTACAACACTGTATATATACATAATATATGACAAATGT
>NC_042967.1:13046001-13073501 GCF_901001165.1 Salmo trutta | reverse complement strand
TAGCAATGAGACGTAATGTGTACACAGCAGCCTCTCTCCCTTTCTCTCCATCTCTCTCTCCCTCTCTCTGTCTAACTCAGCTGTAGGATAAACAGAGAGATAACAATGTGACCACAGTCTAATTGCCGCTGTGACTGCTGTGACTGTGGTGACTGTTGCCCATCACTGCAGAGCGGTGGGGCTCATTATTCGCTGGCGGTTGGCGGTGAGGATTTGACACTGTTTGATCTCTGTGCAACCAATTGCAGGGCTCCTACAGCTACAGTAGGATTTGTTTATGGATTGATTGATCAAAGGGACACCTCCATCTCTATGTTTGTTTCATGTAAACATTCTGGGGAGACAGTTTGAGTTTTGTTGTGCTACTATAGCAACAGTGGAATGTGAGTGTTGACCACACTGGATGTGGAGATGAATACGTGGATTATATCGTTGTTTTTCTTTACTGTTTGGACACTTCCTTAATTATAATCAGTGGTGGAAAAAGTACTCAATTGTCATACTTGAGTAAAAGTAAAGAAGCCTTAATAGAAAGTGACTCAAGTAAAAGTGAAAGTCACCCAGTAAAATACTACTTGAGTAAAAGTCTAAAAGTATTTGGTTTTAAATATACTTAAGAATCAAAAGTAAATGGAATTGCTAAAATGTACTTAAGTATCAAAAGTAAAAGTATAAACCATTTCAAATTCCTTATAATAAGCAAACCAGACGGCACAATTTTCTGACGGATAGCCAGGGGCACACTCCAACACTCAGACATAATTTACAAACAAAGCATCTATGTTTAGTGAGTCCGTCAGATCAGAGGCAGTAGGGATGACCAGGGATGTTCTCTTGACAAGTGTGTGAATTGAACCATTTTCCTGTCAAAATATAACAAGTACTTTTGGGTGTCAGGGAAAATGTATGGAGTAAAAAGTACATTAGTTTCTTTAGGAATGTAGTGAAGTAAAAGTAAAAGTTGGCAAAAATAGAGATAGTAAAGTACTTAAGTAGTACTTTCAAGTATTTTTACTTCACAGTGCTTCACACCACTGATTATAATCATCAATTGTCATGCTGACACTGCAATTACTCAACAACTAACCGTAGCAAATGTGAAACTGATGGATTTTAAAATGTATCCATGGGTTGTTATTGTCCTTTTATGTACTGTTTTGAGTTGATGCATGGATAGACAGTTTGCTGTAGATTGTATGTAACACATGATTTAGTTACATACAATCTACAACAAACTGTCTATCAATGCATCGGAGGAGGCTGGTTGGAGGAGCTATTGGAGGACGGGCTCATTGTAATGGCTGGAATTGAATTCATGTAACAGCATCAAACACATCAAACGTCTGTAAACCACACGTTTGATTCCGTTCCATATATTCCATTCCAATGAGACTGTCCTCCTATAGCTCCTCCCACCAGCCTCCTCTGGTGCACATCAACAACATTGTCGGTTCAGTTGAACATTTCACACTCTGTCCAAATGTTGGGGAGTTCTTCTTCTCTTTCCTAAGAGTGGCCCCATCATCTGTAAGCACACAATAATTCTTATAATGAGAAGACAAGAAGGTTTTGTAGCACTCCCTGTATTCCACATTTGACTGTGTATCTCCAAAACAATATCCCAGCCTAGCGTATCTCCTCTCCCTCTTTGATGAGAAGCTTTCATGTGAAAAGTTGAGAATAACTACATGGGTTAGGGTCCAAAAAAATACAGTACCAGCAACAATAACATGCAGTGTGGGTCGGTTTCTAGAGCAACAGTATGGTAATCTTCAGGAAGTGCTCGTTCATGTTAAAGCTGAGATCCGCGATAGGCGAAACAGCGCCACTGGCCGACCCAGGGCATTTGTTATTGTTTTTGGATTGAGATGGTAGCACTCTGTTGCTCTGTCACGCGTGCAGTCATGTGCTGTGATGTCAGAGGGACAAAGAAACCGCTGGTTGTTTGAAGTAACGTCTTTGTTGTTGTAATATTGCAAATGTACGAGGCAGTTCCACCGCTACGGACTGCAGCTTTAAGGTCGTCCAGTAACCTAGAATAAGATGGAATAAAGGAAATGTCACACAGTAGTGACATCTATTCTGAATATAATGAAATAAACATTTACAAAAGAACAGTCCATGTCTTCAGATGTCCATTCATTTCAACATTGGACATCTTGGACAAGAAATGAAAAATATCAGTGACAGATTTGCCGGCCAAAAATATGATACTGACGACCGACCTTTTTAATCAAATGCAGATCCCCATTAGGAACATTCAATGCTATGACTTTTATTGCTGCAATTTCATTCTGCTATGTATCACTGTTGGTCTTTGCAGGTGTCATTTTGGCGAGGTGTGTTCTGGTGCGCCTTCCTCAGTCATGCTGAGGAGAAATACCTTCTGAGAGGAGACCCGTGAGCTCCACCTTGCTGTTGTCACTGCTCGTTTAGCTCTCGCAGGTTAAAACCCCCAACGAGGTGAGACGTCTGTCACACACTCACACAGAAGCGCGCACGCACACACACACAACGTTGAGTTTCATTGACTCACACACACACACAGGCCCTACACTTTAACTAGCAGACAGCAGCACTAGTGCCCCATGAATAGTGCATACTGTTAGAGCCCACGGTTTACAGAGGATCACAACCTGCAGTAGCATCCTGCTGAAAGGGCTTTGGGGAATTACACTAGTATCTTTATTTACACAACTAGCTGCATCATAAAGCATTTACCACTCAACGTGTGTGTGTGTGTGTGCGCGCTTCTGTGTGAGTGTGTGCGTGTGTGTGTGTGTCTGTGTGTGTGTGTGTGTGTGGCCTGGTTGGGGTCATTAGAGGCAGCTTGCTGTGCCCTGATTGGTGCATTCTCAGTGTGCGAACACAGCAAGGGATCGATTAGTACCTAGTTTGGCATTTCACACAGGCCCTCCTCTCTACCTCTGTTTCAAACGGCCCCAGCATCTAATCTGCACAATAGAGAGCGAAGAGAAGAGAGGGAAAGAAGAGCAAGAGAAGAAGAGAGACAGAGAGAGAGAGAGCAAGAGAGAGAGGAAGAGAGGGAGAGAGAAGCAAGAGGCAGAGAGAGAGAGAGCAAGAGAGAGAGGAAGAGAGGGAGAGAGAAGCAAGAGGCAGAGAGAGAGAGAGAGAGAGAGAGAGAGAGAGTCTGCTCCAGTGACCTTTCCTTCATGAAGGGAAGAACCAGAGACCAACCTGTGGTCTAACCAGTCCTCAGACAACATGGATGTACTTGAGTCTGTCTACAGACACTACTGAAAAGGTATTTTACATTTCATTCAGTACATTGATCTCTACACGATCACAACAACTCATTAACTGAACATCATTTACTACAAATGAGCTGAAACACAACACTAGTGTGTGTAAACTCCAGTGGGTAATTAATTGAGGTGAGAACCCTGGCAGAGGGGGCAGAGAGGTGCCTACCATAATGCCAACAGGAAGGATATCAAGTCCAATTTACATTCTATTTACATATGTAACCAGAAACACATACACACACACACACACACACACGCATGCACATGTGCCCACCCACCCACACACACTCCAAAGTGGATGGCCCTTAACACGTGGGTGTCAAGATGCTCAGGAGTGCATCAGTAGTGGGATGGCAGGCACCGAGGGGGAAAGCTGAAATCAGCACCGAGCGAGGAGAGAAAGATTCTGGCTGAAACTACACAAGAAGAGAGAAGAACAAGTCTTTTAATGAAGCAACCGTGGTCCTCGGCCATAATTTTCAAAGGAGCAGCCCAAGATTAAAGTCAAAGGAGTCTCCCAATGGCTTCGAGTCTGCACTTCTTTGAAAAACACCCCCAGTGTACAAAGCTTCCCCCCTTTTTCTCTCCTCCTCGCCCACCCCGTCCTCGTCTTTTCTTTCTCTCCCTTCTCGCTCTTTCTTTTTTCTTTTTATAACTGAAGCTGCACTTTAGCCACCAAATGTGGCCCCCTGATCCCATCATTAGAACAGCTCAGGCAGGAGGGCTTTACGTGGAGAGAAAGAGAGAGAGGGAGAGAGAGAGAGAGACAGAGACAGAGACTGAGAGAGAGAGAGAGAGAGAGAGAGAGAGAGAGAGAGAGAGAGAGAGAACTGACAGACCTGGGCCCCTGCCACGACAACAAGGGGCTTGCTCTTTAACTGCAACAAACACCTCCTCTCTCTCTCTCTCTCTCTCTCTCTCTCTCTCTCTCTCTCTCTCTCTCTCTCTCTCTCTCTCTCACACACACAAACTACAATAGGATGAATAATTGATTGTCCCGGGGCTTCATGTGTTAAGAACAGAGGAGGAGTGCCAGTAGCGTTTTCACTTCATATTTGTATTGTCTTTAGTCTCCACCAGTCATCTCCATTTCTACCACCTGTTCCAGTCAGATGCAGTGCTGGAGCATACCTAGCCCCCGAACTAGCTTTCATCTATCTCACGCACACACACACGCACACACGCACGCACGCACGCACGCACGCACACGCACACACGCACACACACACACGCACACACACACACACACACACACACACACACACACACACACACAGCTACTGGAGGAACAAAAAAAGCGAGAAGAGAGAGAGAAGAGAACATACTGTTTCAAGAGATCATTATCTAGCAGGCAGAAACCAGGACACAAGTTAGATAGCTCACAGACAGCCTCTCTCTCTCTCTCTCTCTCTCTCTCTCTCTTTTTCTCTCTCTCTTTCCTCCTCTCTGTTTATCATCTACTATCGGGTACTGGGTAACCTTTGTCAGATCATCTCAACAACTAAAATATTTTTCAAAAAGGCTGAAAAATATTTCAATGGAGACAGTCCCCTTTTAAAAACAGTGGAATGGAAAAGTATATCAAGCAGACGTGCCGCATGCGTTCCACTTTCCTTCACCCCCCCTTTCCTCAACACTTTGCCCCTGCCTCACTGAAAGGAGGAACCCCCTGAATGAGCAGCAGTAAGTTAGCATCTAGATTCTAAGTCCATATGCATTATACATTAAGCAATTAAAAAGTTGAAATGTTGGGTATTTTAAACCAAGACTGCAGGTCACAGCGGTGGTTTTGAGGAACTGCTGGAATTTCTTTCCTGTTTAGCAGGATAAACACCAGATGACTCTTTGGGTGTGAGAGAGAGAAGAGAGCAATGGCCTCTGGGACATGGAGGAAAACATTTTTCTGATAATTTACTCTTAGTGTAACCCTCTAACCATCTTTATGTCTCCGGTCTACAAAAACAAATCAAATTCAAATGAAATCAAACTTTATGTATAGTGCATTTAAAATCGCAACACACTTTGTGTTAAAAACAGTTTCTGTGATATATGTTTCTAATGTGTAGTCAGAGGAATTAGTGAATTATTGTATTCATGGGCCAAGTGATTGAATAGCTGTTTGGCTCCCACTTTGAACGAACTACTACTCATAAAGGCTTTATATAGCACTCATAAAGAAAAGTCAAAGTCTAAAGTTACAGTCAAACATTAACACTCCAAATAATCATCCATCTATAATGACATCATGCATTAAAAACGACACCGTGATTGAAGATAGATCGCCAGAAAAACAACCAATCTGTGATGTTGATGATGGCATAACCTTAAACACACTTGGGTCCCCACAGTGCCAGCAGGAACACAAACCCCCATCTCCCTACGCTTTGGTTCGCCCCTGTAAACAGTGTTGTAATATTAAATACAGAGGGAGTCTGTGGGACCGAACCACCACTCTGGGGCAGATAGGGATGTCTCGCACAGGGTCTGAATCCTGAATCTTGCCATTATGACAATACCCAGGACCCCAGTAGGAACCGGATCAAAGATGCGCCGACGGTTTTATCGTATTAATCAATTGGAAAATATTTATACACACCCTCGTCCCTCATAAAAGGAAATTACTCCTTTTCAAAAAGGCAACCAATGCTCCATTGGAGCCCATTGGCAAGGCATGAAAAGTTACAAAGCATCAAAAAGCTAAAATTTAAAATACAAAACACGATAGAGACGGGGAAAAAACTACCCAAGACACATTAAAGGAAACAGAAATTATGTTAAAGAATAATTATGGAATGGAATCGTGGATTGACTCAATAAATCACCAATGGCTTCCCTTTGTAATTGTCCAACATTACTTCCTGATTTACCATATGTGTGTGCGTGTGTGTGTGTGTGTATGTGTGTGCGTGTGCGTGTGCGTGTGTGTGTGCGTGTGTGTGTGTGTGTGTGCGTGTGTGTGTGTTTTACCTCGGCTATCCAGCCGATCAATAGGAAGTGCTTGAGGTGGTATTCTTAATTAAGGTAATTCATGGGGTGGCCATTCTGAGGGTAAATTACAAATCACTTTGCACATGTAGATACTGCCTCCTCAGACTGCCCTCAACATTAATTAAGTTGTGCTATATACCCTTTTTAACATATTGTACTGAAGACTCAAAAAAAGCAGAGGTCAGTGATTTTAAAAGATACTGTTTATGTAGATACACCATCCTCTGGCCGCAACATCACATCAGTGAAGTTGTGCTGTGCCCTTTTTAACATTTGGTCCTGAAGAGATGAACGACATTGTACTGTTATCTATTTGTTTTGGAAAGGGTGGTGGGGGTGGGGGTGGGGGTGGGGGGGGGGGGTAGACCAGCTTCAATATTGCAGATGGATTGTGGCTTCAGTCAATGTAATTCTCTGCATCATTTCCAATCCCCCATATACATATTTTTGTAAAAATATACACTGTAGATATTTACGAAAATGTCCTGTTTAATTGCACCAACTGCCAGAGAGGTATCTAATGAGGCCTAGTGTTTAACCTGTTGTGGATTCTATTGGACCAGCATCTATCAGAGTGACAGGGTGTTTGTGTGTGCATGCGTGCGTGTGACAGAGCTGTCTGGGGGTTAGCGTCCTACTCCCAGAGGCCTGTGACATCAGTCTTCAAACAGCCCAGCTCTTTATTGGCAGCTCTTACAAAGGTACAATTAGATGGAGAAGAGATGCCCGACCTGAAACCAGCTGAAGATCAATGATGCCACACTGTCTCCAGAGGAGGAGGGGTTTCACATCACGGAAGAAGCAGAGTTTGATGTATCTACATCTGTATGTTGTAGAGACACTCTATGGTATGCTATATTTAAAAGGGGTCAACAAATCAAAGTTTAGTTTCACATTTTTTATGTTACATTTATACATTTTAATCATTTAGCAGATGCTCTTATCCAGAGCGACTTACATTCATCTATTCTAAAAGAAATCGGAAAATATCTTACTTGTTTTATCTCACGGATTAACTTTTGTTAGTAGGAGTATGTTTTATATCCCTTCTAGATAAGAATGAGAGTTGTTCATGGGTACAGGTAAGACTTTGTATTTGAAGAGTGGTGAAACCAGAGGGTCTGGAGAGGAGAACAGTTGATGAAATACACATCTCTTGTCCGAGATGAGAGTGTATGTGTGTATGCGTGTGTGCGTGAATGTGTGTGTGCGCATTCGTGCATACTTGTGTGTATGTGAGTGTGTGTGTGTATCCATACGTTTTGTTGATTGAATAAAAATTGTATGGAAGCTACGGCATAACCCCTGCAAGACAAAGCAGCAGCAACTCACCGCCGGCCTGAGCAGCGCTGCTCCCCGCTAATTCAAAGAAATTCTATTCTCCCACCACCACCACCACTGACGCCCCTTGAAAAAAATGATGTCAATTGAATTACACTACTTTCTCCGCTTCTCTACTGTACAGACAGGAAGCGCCTCGTCTCACCATCTATTAAAACACAGGCCTCCCAGCCACTATTAAACCAAGATATTCAGATCGGGGACGAAACGAAACGCATCATCAAAACAACACAACGTCGCGGCGGCGCGCAACACAGGAGGGGGATAAGTGGCAAAGAGGCCTAAGAAGAGAGAAGAAGAGAGGAGAGAAGAAGAAAAACGCTGTAGTTTACTAGTTGATAAAAACAATGCTTGCTTATGCCAGCAGAAACAGGCTTAAATACACCCCCATGAATATGCAATTTCTGTGTGAGGAGCCTGACAACAAAGGGTATCGTGTTGTTTTTGATGACGCTAGGGTATCGCTGGTGAGGCTAGGGTGTCGGTCGTGTGCCAGCCAGCATGTGGAACAACAAGGGACAGACAAGGCAGGGGCCTACTTACCTACTGAGGCATCCTACAGTTACCTGTGTCTGCGTTTTTCACTGTGAGAATACGCGTGAGCTGGGATGCGTGTGCATTTGTGGATGTGTGCGTGCCTGAATAAGAAGTGAGGAATACTGGCATTTAAAGTCAGCCTATTAACATCTGAAAAATGACATTTAGGTTTTGGGCCTTTGAGGGTAAATGAAGCAGCTCCAGTCTGAACGAACAGCAGGTGAGAAACGGAAAAAGGGGTCACTCACTGACTGTGTCTAATGTGGTTATGTGGTTACCGTGGACACAATGGTGTCACAGTGGTGTCACCGTGGTGACAGGATGAGGGACGAGGGTGCGGCGTCTGAATGGTAGATATACATGTACAGATGGGCTCTGTTGACCCGAGTCGTGTTCCTCCGCCCACTTCCTAATGAAGATAGACTGGGGAGTTCTCATTGGTTGTCATGTTTCATACGTTTCCTCTATGGAAAAGGATATCAAGGATCTTGCTATCATCCAATAGGACAAAACCTCCACAAAACTGTTGTTTTCTGTACAACATTTGTTTAACAAAGAGAAAGCTAAGAAGAAGAAATGATCTCTGTTGGTATCGTTCAGGTGCTTAGAAAGAGGCCTTTGAATCCTGGCAGAGCCAACAGAGTGTAAATAAACACTGAACAACAAGCGCTCAACAACGGCACTGTCAAACAGTCACATCAAGAAGTGTCAAAAGTTCAGCCCTTTCAATTACACGCATTTTAATATTCATGTCAGAGTCCCTCGGCTAATTAACATGCGCAGTTTTTTTTTTAAAGTCTAATTGTTCAAGAAAACTGTGTTTTATGTTGCGGCAGTGGTAATAACTAATGATGGATGAATTGCATTAGCATACATTTCATCATACCGAGACCAAGAGAATATCTGATCATTGTGCCACAGAGAATTGCTCTAAGTTAGAGGAAGTTAATTTCATTATCTCCTCCTCCCTCCTCCTCCCTTGTTCGTTTAAAGCCCCGCCGCTTTACAATAATTGGAAAACAGAATAAAAGATTAGCTTTTTACTGGATGACGGGACGCTAATAAAGTATGATGGAATGTTAGCGTAGTAGCGTTACACAGGGACTAGCTGACAATTATAGACAGGCAGTCTTATAGACGGGATAGGATGGTGGAGGACCCACCTCTTCGTCTACTTTACAGTACAGTACCATCGGGAATCCTTATAGCAGACCGGGCTCCACTGTGGATTACAGGCTAATTGCTAATGTTACATAAGGCATAGGAGAGGGTCTTGGGGGTTGAGGTTTGGTCCTTTTATGGCTATAACGGAGAATGAGACACAGGTCTAATCAGGCCCTGTTTAAACATAACAACTATGCTATAGATCAAGGAATAGGTCAATCACACTAACAATTACAAAAAAAAACATTTCCAGCACAAGAGACATCACACACACATGCAAGCACACGTTCACACACACGCACTACAGTTGAAAAACAGAGCAATAAACCAGATGTAACTAACAGATTAATCTATCTACACTCAATAACCAACCAACCCTCCCAGCCTCCCTCCAGACCGCTAGAACCAGCAGGGCCCCCCAGACGAGCTGCTCTCCCCTCCCCACTCATCAGTCACCCTGGGCAGCCTCTCCCCGGACGGGGTCCCCCCTGACACCCGTAATGGCTGTTTGATGACCCTCATAAAAGGAGTCAATGTATTGATGGGAGCCCCTTTGAGGACCAACAAAGTCATTTGTATGGGGATCAATTCAGTTCAATTCATAGGAAGAGGAGGGAGGGGAATAGACGGAGGAGAGGGGGATGAGGGGGGAGGATAGAGAGATAGACCAACAACAACAAAATTGCATCGCACGTGTGACCTCTCGGATCAGGGAGTGGGCGTGTGTTGACACAGACAATCTGGTGTGATGATAGTCTGTCTGTAGCGTTGACATTATTATTAAATAATTGAATTGCTCCACAAATCAGATTACCATGTAGTGGGTCTGGGCGCATTATTCTACTGTCTCTATGGTGACTATCCTCAATGGGAGGATTTACAGAGGGCTGTTGCAGTCTCGTGTCTGTGTTTGTATAGTCCAAATATGGAGCACTAATGTAAAGGCAATGACACGCAAATTGTTACTATTTAAAACAAAAATAACTCACCAACAACCTTCAGCTGGCAAACTCCAACAGAGGACCATCCTGGAAGGAGACAAATCAAAGGTAGTGTCTCATAACACCTGAATAACCAAAGTTAGTGTCTTATAACACCTGCATAACCAAAGTTAGTGTCTTATAACACCAGAATAACCAAAGTTAGTGTCTTATAACACCAGAATAACCAAAGTTAGTGTCTTACAACACCTGAATAAACACAGTTAGTGTCTTAATACACCTGAATAAACACAGTTAGTGTCTTACAACACCTGAATAAACACAGTTAGTGTCTTATAACACCTGAATAAACACAGTTAGTGTCTAATAACACCTGAATAAACTCAGTTAGTGTCTTATAACACCTGAATAAACACAGTTAGTGTCTTATAACACCTGAATAAACAAGGTTAGTGTCTTATAACACCAGAATAACCAAAGTTAGTGTCTTACAACACCTGAATAACCAAAGTTAGTGTCTTATAACACCAGAATAACCAAAGTTAGTGTCTTATAACACCAGAATAACCAAAGTTAGTGTCTTACAACACCTGAATAAACACAGTTAGTGTCTTAATACACCTGAATAAACACAGTTAGTGTCTTACAACACCTGAATAAACACAGTTAGTGTCTTATAACACCTGAATAAACACAGTTAGTGTCTAGTAACACCTGAATAAACACAGTTAGTGTCTTATAACACCTGAATAAACAAGGTTAGTGTCTTATAACACCTGAATAAACAAGGTTAGTGTCTAATAACACCTGAATAAACACAGTTAGTGTCTTATAACACCTGAATAAACACAGTTAGTGTCTTATAACACCTGAATAAACACAGTTAGTGTCTTATAACACCTGAATAAACACAGTTAGTGTCTTATAACACCTGAATAAACACAGTTAGTGTCTTGTAACACCTGAATAAACACAGTTAGTGTCTTATAACACCTGAATAAACAAGGTTAGTGTCTTATAACACCTGAATAAACACAGTTAGTGTCTTATAACACCTGAATAAACACAGTTAGTGTCTTATAACACCTTAATAAACAAGGTTAGTGTCTTATAACACCTGAATAAACACAGTTAGTGTCTTAATACACCTGAATAAAGACAGTTAGTGTCTTATAACACCTGAATAAACACAGTTAGTGTCTTAATACACCTGAATAAACACAGTTAGTGTCTTATAACACCTGAATAAACACAGTTAGTGTCTTATAACACCTTAATAAACAAGGTTAGTGTCTTATAACACCTGAATAAACACAGTTAGTGTCTTAATACACCTGAATAAAGACAGTTAGTGTCTTATAACACCTGAATAAACACAGTTAGTGTCTTAATACACCTGAATAAACACAGTTAGTGTCTTATAACACCTGAATAAACAAGGTTAGTGTCTTAATACACCTGAATAAACACAGTTAGTGTCTTATAACACCTGAATAAACAAGGTTAGTGTCTTAATACACCTGAATAAACACAGTTAGTGTCTTATAACACCTGAATAAACAAGGTTAGTGTCTTAATACACCTGAATAAACACAGTTAGTGTCTTATAACACCTGAATAAACAAGGTTAGTGTCTTATAACACCTGAATAAACAAGGTTAGTGTCTTAATACACTAGAACAAACACACAGAAATGACTCAAGCACACAACAAACCACTTGGCAAATACTGATCATTCAAGGAAATTGTCTTTATTCACAATGCAAATAACTGTAAATTAAACAAGTCAATCATAATGTTAACAAAATGTTTACTTACTGTACAAATAAATCCCTGAATCATCAATAATAATATTTTTTGGTGTATTATTAGTGATTGCATTACTTTCACCTATATTTTAAAGTACTCCCTAAACCATCATCTAAAAGTCTATTCAGAAACAATCCACACAGCCAGAATAAAATGGAGAATGCCTCCCTCTCCAAATAAGGAATACAATGATAATCAATTCAGCCAGAAGAGACCTCTACAGAAGTGGAAGGTAGGTAGCTAGATATTGACAACAGATATTCCCATTAGAATAATGTAATGCAGCATATTAGAGTGTGGAGAACTTCTGGCCTGGCCTCTGCTTACCTAATGAGACACCATCATGGCTGTGTGGATCTGTCTGTCTGCAGCTCCCCACCTTCTCATCTTCCTCCTCCTCCTCCACTACCACCACTCCATGCCTGCTTCTCCCGGAGAGAGAGAAGAGGGGGAGGAACGAGGGAGGAGAGGGAGGGTGGAGGAACGCACCCCAGAATCATTTGCATGTGCGGAATCAAGGAATCAGGAATGACGTCCACAGAGAGCCCCCAGACCAAAGGAAGGGGCGATTAAGATTACAAAAATAAAGAGAGAGAGAGAGAGAGAGAGAGAGAGAGAGAGAGAGAGAGAGAGAGAGAGAGAGAGAGAGAGAGAGAGAGAAAGAAAGAGAGAAAGATAGAGAGATAGAGAGAGAGAGAGAGAGAGAGAGAGAGAGAGATAGAGAGAGAGAGAAAGGTAGAGTGTTCTGCTCTCTGACCACTGATGCTTCCAGAATGAGGTAACCTTGTTTCCTCCCCATCTCTTCCGTCTCCACTACCACCACCCCGTTCCTACTCCTCCTCTTTCCTCCAACAGAACAAAAAGAGAAAAGGAAGGGAATGAAAAAAGGAAATGAGACCTGAGAAAAAAGCTCTTCGGCGGCGGCACCAGGTGAGAGGAGAACGAGCCAGGAAGTTGGGGATGGAGGGATGACGGAGGGAGGGGTTGAAATTAAAGTACGTTTTGAATGAAGTCCAATGGCAGGTCCTGGCGGTGTAGCCCGGTAGAGAGAGTGAGAGCCCCAGTGTCTGCAGCTCCGCGGCACCAAAAGAGGATGTGATGAGACTGCATGGCTAATGAAGGAACCAGCCCTGCCTGCTGCAGCCGAGCCTGGCTCCAGAGAGCCCAGCCTTTTCTTATCCTCCTAGTTCATCACTAATTCAACAACGTTGATAATTTCATTAGGTTCCCGCGTATTTTCCAGGCCCCTTATCAATAAATGATGGAGGCGGATGGACCGGGGGCTGCCCTTACTACTACACTATGGTTTAGCTTAACACACACACACAGAGACACACACACACACACACACACACACAGTAATAGTTAGGCCTACACGTGTCAGGTACCTGCAATTCACACACTACTAAGACAGACACACACACGCAAGTGCATGTGCACACACACACACAAACACACACACACACACACCACACACACACACACACACACACACACACACACACACACACACCACACACACACACAAAAAGGGCCAGTCACACTGGGATGGAACAGATGGCAGTCACAGAATCACAGGAGCTTCTCAAGTAAATAAAACAGTACCTGGCACCACAGTACAGCAGCTTCTGACTTGGTACATTGGTGGTGGCATACGGAGCTTAGCCAGGGCCTCGTGTGTGACACACACGCACGCACGCACGCACGCACGCACGCACGCACGCACACACACACACACACACACACACACACACACGCACACACACACACGCACAGTAAGAGACAGATTGGGAGCTTCAAAGTGACAGAGACCAGGGATTACGTCTAACCACATGTATGTATAACGCTCTCAATTAACCATGGGTGTCTCTCTTAAGGTTTACAGTGGTTTAGACCAACAGGGACCTACAGGGTGTCTCTCTTAAGGTTTACAGTGGTTTAGACCAACAGGGACCTACAGGGTGTCTCTCTTAAGGTTTACAGTGGTTTAGACCAACAGGGACCTACAGGGTGTCTCTTTTAAGGTTTACAGTGGTTTAGACCAACAGGGACCTATAACACATTTAAATGGCAGACAGTAAGCCCTAATCCCAATTTAAACCCATTTTGCTGATTAAATATAAGCTTTACATCTGTGGATACAATGCTATTAATTAAATCATTAGAAAGATGATTCACTTAAGAGCAAAGGGAGTTAAGTAGGAAAAAAGGACACTCAGATGAGCAGCTCACTGAAATAACTACTGAAATATTCAATAATAAAAAATTAAAGCCTGGATCAAATGACAAGGAGTACATGTGTAGAGACGCTCCTGTCTGCTTCCTTGGGCCAGCCCCCTTTCAACATGGGCACACAACGGCCCCCTTTCAACATGGGCACACACCGGCCCCCTTTCAACATGGGCACACAACGGCCCCCTTTCAACGTGGGCACACAACGGCTCCCTTTCAACATGGGCACACAACGGCTCCCTTTCAACATGGCCAACAACGGCCCCCATTCAACGTGGGCACACAACAGCTCCCTTTCAACATGGGCACACAACGGCCCCCTTTCAACGTGGGCACACAACGGCCCCCTTTCAACATGGGCACACAACGGCTCCCTTTCAACGTGGGCACACAACGGCCCCCTTTCAACATGGGCACACAACGGCCCCCATTAAACGTGGGCACACAACTGCCCCCTTTCAACGTGGGCACACAACGGCCCCCATTCAACGTGGGCACACAACGGCCCCCTTTCAACGTGGGCACACAACGGCTCCCTTTCAACGTGGGCACACAACGGCCCCCTTTCAACGTGGGCACACAACGGCTCCCTTTCAACGTGGGCACACAACGGCTCCCTTTCAACGTGGGCACACAACAGCCCCCTTTCAACGTGGGCACACAACGGCTCCCTTTCAACGTGGGCACACAACGGCTCCCTTTCAACGTGGGCACACAACGGCTCCCTTTCAACATGGGCACACAACGGTTCCCTTTTAACGTGGGCACACAACAGCCCCCTTTCAACGTGGGCACACAACGGCTCCCTTTCAACGTGGGCACACAACGGCTCCCTTTCAACGTGGGCACACAACGGCTCCCTTTCAACATGGGCACACAACGGTTCCCTTTTAACGTGGGCACACAATGGCCCCCTTTCAACATGGGCACACAACGGCCCCCTTTCAACATGGGCACACAACGGCTCCCTTTCAACGTGGGCACACAACGGCCCCCTTTCAACGTGGGCACACAACGGCCCCCTTTCAACATGGGCACACAACGGCCCCCTTTCAACGGGGCACACAACGGCTCCCTTTCAACATGGGCACACAACGGCTCCCTTTCAACGTGGGCACACAACGGCCCCCTTTTAACGTGGGCACACAACGGCCCCCTTTTAACATGGGCACACAACGGCCCCCTTTCAACATGGGCACACAACGGCCCCCTTTTAACGTGGGCACACAACGGCTCCCTTTTAACATGGGCACACAACGGCCCCCTTTTAACGTGGGCACACAACGGCTCCCTTTTAACATGGGCACACAATGGCCCCCTTTCAACGTGGGCACACAACGGCTCCCTTTTAACATGGGCACACAACGGCCCCCTTTTAACGTGGGCACACAACGGCTCCCTTTCAACATGGGCACACAATGGCTCCCTTTCAACGTGGGCACACAACGGCACCCTTTCAACATGGGCACACAACGGCCCCCTTTTAACGTGGGCACACAACGGCCCCCTTTCAACATGGGCACACAACGGCCCCCTTTTTTGATGACTAGATCAGGGGATCAAATGAGGAGGATGAGGAGATATCGTGTATGGGGGAGAAGACACACCACATATGCATACACACACACACTAAATACTCACACATGCACGCACACACAGACGCACACACACACTCACACACACTCACAGAGCGCATATTAACAAATGTATTGTATGGTAAACACTAGAGTAATGAAACGTGACCACATGAATTAACTGTATCTTCAGTCATTGAGGGTTTGCTTGGGAAGAATTCAATCAAATGAAAGTGTGGAAAACAGAGTGCTCTGCCTTGTTGAGGCTCCCGCTCTGAATCACAAACCCAAATATGAGACATGCATCTGTGTATGTAAGATATGACTCCAACAATATCAACCACTGCCATTCAGACATGCCTTCATAGTGCAACACCACAACAGTGGGGATGCACGTCAAACTACACAGGTCTGGTGTCTCAACACAACCCAGGTTGCAAAACAAACTCTTCCTAACTTCTCTCTGTGTTGACCAGCTTGGAGAGAAGCGTCCCCTGCTGCTGACAGGTTACTGGGAGGTAGAGCTGGATGCTGATAGCCAGCGACAGCTACAACCGCAATAAAACTACACTCTGAATTGTATCCTCCCCGTATGGATACAGACCTTTCACCTGTGTCTGACAAGGAGACAGAAGAGGAGGAGTGGATAGGTGTTCACCATGATGGACAGACTGGCGGAGATAGGCAGAGCAAGAGGGGGGGGGGAGAGAGAGAGAGAGAGAGAGAGAGAGAGAGAGAGATCATTTGTCTTTCAGAGCGAGTCCACAGCACAGGGAGGACTGTCTGATATGTGAGGGCTGACGGTGGATCAGAGAGAGACAGAGGACTGCACAGCACAGTGTGACAGCACCAGGTCAGAGCTCCAGAGATCTCAGGAAACCAAAAGGGTTAGCCAATCAGCATGCCAGGAAGCACATATCTCTGAGACACAGAACAGGCCTGTCTCTGATAGTATATGTCTGTTATAGTTGGACTATATACTTTGAGGAACTGCTGTTGTTATGACGACAGGTGTAGTTACAGACCAGGAAAAACTCCTCGTATTGCAGTTATCGTACATACCTGCCTAGCTATAACGCTAATGTACTGTAGTACTGTACTGTCCTCACTGTGCGAGTGAGTGTGTTGATATCAGTGTACCTGTGTTCCCTAGATAATTATCCTTTACTTGGGGGAAAAAGTTAATCTCATGGGTAAGAATTCAATTTAAATAGCCCACAATTCTTAAACAAAATAGAATGAAACAATTTGGCAATTTGGAGAAAATGTATAATTTGGGGGACATCCTGACTGAGACACTCCAGACAGATATGTACACACATATTTACACATGCAGCTATTTCCAAGAGACAACACACGCAAAGCCAACAGTAACGACCGGTCTGTTTGTGTCTGCCGGCTAACTGACAGTGGGGTACAAAAGGAGAGTAGTGGAGAGCTCCTCCCCCTTGATAGAGTTGTGTGGTTTGAGCATCTGCCAGTTCCCCACCCATAGGGGAGCTACCGTGGGCTCTTCAAACAGCCTGCGTGTGTCCTCTTCTGTTTGATCCTCCTGAAGAGGGAGAGGAGGAGAGGAGGGAGAGGGGGAGGGGGAGGGAGAGGGGAGTGCTGGGGAGACACTCCACCCTCTCCACACACTGACTGACTGGAGTCTAGGAGGCCCAGGGATATGGCTGGATACAGACAGAGAGAAAAATAGACAGACAAATAGACATTAGGTGAAGAGAGAGAGAGAAATAAAGGAGGGAGGGAGTAAGAGTGATCACTGAGATAAACAAACGAGGTGAGAGAGTGTGAGAGAGAGAGAGAGAGAGAGAGAGAGAGAGAGAGAGAGATAGAGAACGTAATGTTGCAATGTTGAGTAAATGAATGATCTGCTCATTATACAAACTGATTTTCACAGGGACGTACTCAACTACACACAACTAGACACAGGCTTGATGTTGATTCAGAATGGACTAGCCTATAGGAAGACCAAAAAACAACGCCACAAAGGATAACGTATTGGGTAATTGACAGGAGGCTTGTAAAAAAAAGAGAAACTGAAATAAATAAATGAAGAGCAGGGCCTTTTGTGTTGGTTTGGTGTGAACAGCTGGTATCAAACACACTCACACCTTGCAGATAAAAGCCTGACAGAACAATTACATTCACAATCCATTTAAATCCTGTAGAAAACAACAGGACTGAGTCTGAAATGGTACCCTATTCACTATGTAGTGCACTAGTCAAACTGTTGCAGTTGGAGAACAGAGGAACAACTCTGTCTGGGTTCGAAATGGCATAGGGGCTCTGGTCTCCAACGGCGACCGTTAGACTGACAGGTCGAATCAAATCAAATCAAATTGTATTAGTCACAACAGGTGCAGACCTTACAGTGAAATGCTTACTTACGAGCCCCTAACCAACAATGCAGTTTAAAAAATAAGAAAAATAAATAAAAGTAACAAGTAATTAAAGAGCAGCAGTAAAATAACAATAGTAGGACTATATACAGGGGGTACCGGTACAGAGTCAATGTGCGGGGGCACCGGTTAGTTGAGGTAATATGTACATGTAGGTTGAGTTATTAAAGTGACTATGCATAGATGATAACTACAGAGAGTAGCAGCAGTGTAAAAGAGGGGGGGGGGGGTGCAAATAGTCAGGGTAGACATTTGGCTAGGTGTTTAGGAGTCTTATGGCTTGGGGGTAGAAGCTGTTTAGAAGCCTCTTGGACCTAGACTTGGAGCTCCGGTACCGCTTGCTGTGCGGTAGCAGAGAGAACAGTCTATGACTAGGGTGGCTGGAGTCTTTGACAATTTTTTTGGCCTTCCTCTGACACCGCCTGGTATAGAGGTCCTGGATGGCAGGAAGCTTGATGTACTGGGCCGCACGCACTACCCTCTGTAGTGCCTTGCGGTCGGAGGCCGAGCAGTAGCCATACCAGGCAGTGATGCAACCAGTCAGGATGCTCTCGATGGTGCAGCTGGAGAAACGTTTGAGGATCTGAGGACCCATGCCAAATCTTTTCAGTCTTCTGAGGTTGAATAGGTTTTGTTGTACCCTCTTCACGACAATCTTGGTGTGCTTGGACTATGATAGTTGTTGGTGATGTGGACACCAAGGAACTTGAAGCTCTCAACCTGCTCCATTGCAGCCCCGTCAATGATAATGGGGACGGGCTCGGTCCTCTTTTTCCTGTAGTCCACAGGTGTAGGTAGGCTGAGGTCTGTGACTGTCACGCCCTGACCTTAGAGCTTTTTTTTATTCTCTATTTGGTTAGGTCAGGGTGTGACTTGGGTGGGCATATCTATGTTTCTATTTCTTTGTTGGCCTAGTATGGTTCCCAATCAGAGGCAGCTGTTTATTCGTTGTCTCTGATTGGGGATCATACTTAGGCAGCCCTTTTTCCCCACCTGTGATTGTGGGATCTTGTATGTGTGTAGTTGCTTTCTGCACTGCATGTAGCTTTACGTTCGTTTTCATATTTTGTTGTTTTTTCCCGGTGTCATTGTTAATAAAGGAAAATGTACGTCTACCACGCTGCATCTTGGTCCAGTTCTTCAGACGAGCGTAACAGGGACCTGACACAAAATCTTAGCAATATTATTCTAGGACAAAGACCTCTCACTATCATCTTCCTCACTATCATCATCTGTAATGGAAAATGTATTCAACATGGCTGTTATACATCTATCCACTGTATATATCCAGCAGAATTGAGTTGCATTATCATTGCCTTATTTTGACTAATTGCATTTAGTCACTCCAAATGTCTAAAAATGATGAAATATTGATCATAATGAAGACATTATAATGATGTCATCGAGGAGCTCGTAAAAGGTGTGATTTCCACAGCGGAAATGTAAGACACTTCTGTGAACACCAGACAAAGAGGATTGATCACTAGAGCTTTCTGCAGACACACCTCGTTTACTGACACTGAAAAAGACTAGATACTGTATCTAGGCAGTGGTTATGGGAGAAAAAAGAGAAAGAGAGGGATAGAAAGTGGAGGGGAAACGGATGAAAAAGAGATACACTGAGAGAGAGAGAGCAAAAGAGAAAGAAGAAAGAGAGCCTGGGTCCCCCTTTTACCAGTCCACCGTCTGAAGAGGTGGAGTGAAGAGGTGGAGTGAAGAGGTGGAGTGAGGGATAGACACCGCGAGGCAGCCATGAATCATATGTCATGGAATTATGTCCACAGCATTTAATAATATAGAGCTGGCTTAGCACGGCCCAATGTATTTCTGTTACAGTGGTCGCCACGTGTTCATCACTCATCTCAGCACGGAGCACGGCCCCGGATGGGGAAAACAGATTCTGGGGCCCCCCCTTGTAATGGTAGGACACAATTGAATCAGGTGTCTGCTCCTCTTAAGGAAATTAAGTTGTCGCCAGCGCCGGCCCACTTAATGAGAAGCAGGACCATCGACAGTGACGAATGGAGGGTGACGCTGGGTGGGCGAGAGAGAGAGGTGAGAGAGAGAGAGAGAGAGGGAGAGGGAGAGAAGGAGAGGGGAGAGAGAAAGAGAGCGAGAGGGAGAGAGAGAGACGCCACCACAATATCTATCTGCATCCAGGCCCAGTGACAATTTGTCATTCAGGAACACTCCACCCCCTCCAGATACGACACGTTCTCTCTCTCTCTCTCTCTCTCTCTCTCTCTCTCTGTCTCTCTCTCTCCCCGGTCTCTCTCGTTCTCTCTCTCTCCCCCCCTCATTTTCCTCTCTCCTCCCCCACTCCCAAGTCTTCACCGGGGACACATTGGCTCCATACGTGGGTATTACTAGCCGTTTATTTGGACATATATTCTGGGGAACGATGACAGCTAATAAAGAGGTGAACGTCCTCCTCCATGGGTTCCTACATAGAGGACACATCTTGATGATGGTCATTATTCCGTGTTGACAGATGTCTCCCCCATGTCATGGCTGCTCGTCATGGCAAGTGTGGTGGCTACTACCCAGCATGCTTTGCAGTGCAGGACTAGGGATAGTCATTACCGTCCCATTTTTCGAAGGAATCGGTTTCATTCAATAATAATGGAATGTAGCGGAAAAATCTGAACTCGATGGGACGTATTTTAGAGGTGATCTGATCATTATTGTACAACGTTCAATCATCAATAGTAATCACGGTGGTGCAAATGCTGACATGTATAATAACTGGGTTCAATCTGTGGGACTCCATTTAGCAGTTCCATTGTTATATGATTATTTAAGTCTTCAAACTTCATTTGCTAAATGTTCATGACCTTTTCTTTATCAATGTGAACATTCAATGCTACCGTTTTTCTTCTGGGGAACTATCCTGGTATTAAGCTTAAATATCTATGTAACCAGGAAATACCCTTGAGTTAGAAACCTATTTTCCGCGGGAAGAAGTACTGGTTTCAGTCAAACATGGTAGCTACGTGGGTCGTTATTTTGTTGTCATGTCTTCTGATGCTTGTTAACATTGACAAATTGCAATAAATAAATTGTTTAACAAATAAATCAAAAACATAGTAGTTAACATGGGTTAATATACAAACCATGTTCATTCTTCACCTTGTGGATGCACACTATGTTATCAATATGCAAATAAACATCAAACCCATGAGTGAAAAGCTCAGCAATCTGAGCTAAACGGATTATCGGAACATCAAAAAACCAAGCCCCACAAAAGGGGAACAATATGGAAATTTCCATTGGCAAAAGCATCCCATACTCGTCTAGGACTGAGACTGAGTAGCCAGCCCATAGTCTATTCCCAAGAGTTGTTCCATCACTGTCTTCAATGTCTTCAATCCAGTCTGAAAATGGAAGTGAAGGGAATAATCTCTACGGGTTTGATGCATATTGACCGAACATTAACAGTGATCAGGCTTCTAATTTGTGTTCTGACAGGCACCACCATTCATCCGCCATCTTAGTTAACGCTGATGGCTCTGTGTTTGAAAAGGATCCTGGGTATTATCGGTATCCATTTCCCTGTAGAGTAGACCTCCATCGCTGTAGTACACCACTCTAAGCCACAGAACGAGCTGAGATGCTAATTTAGCATCAACATATGTCATATTCCATACATTCCGTCTACATCAAGGAATGGTGAGTTGACATTCAGCAGCTCCGTCACTTTGGCTGTGTTTACACAGGCAGCCCAATTCTGACCTTTTTTCCCCCACTAATTAGTCTTTTGACCAATCACGTCAGACCTTTTTCAGAGCTGATCTGATTGGTCAAAGGAGCAATTAGTGAAAATAAGATTGACATTGGGCTGCCTGTGTAAACACAGCTTTAGCGATGTAGACATTGGAACTGGACGAGCACAGCTGATGATCAGCCTAGGCCTGAAACACAATGTTATCAATAGTGATGATCACGATCAATTGCGCACATTCCTTTAGAGAACACAGTAATTGTGAGGACAGAATGGAGAAGTAGCCGAGAGGAAGAGCGAGAGAGAGAGAGAGGGCTGGAGGGTCCATCCCTGTCCGTTGATGTATGCCCTTTAAAGCCATATTACACCGGACCACACATGGGCTTACATTGAATTGTGTGAAGTAGATAGTAGAGGCTGTTGCTGCATAGATCACTGATATGTGAGAGAGTGGTGGATGGATGGATGGATGGAGGGCTTCAACTCCAACTTCTCTCCTCTCTCTCTCTCTCTCTCCCTCCCTCCCAGTTGAGTTGAGTTATAAATTATTGACCTCGTAGTCTGGACCCAGGCTCATTACTGGGAAGGGAAGTGTCGGCCATAGTTCCTGGTTTGTGATGCTGGGAGCGAGAGGAGCGGTATGGGCCGCCCCACTCTTGGCCCCTTGCTCTCGCTCTGACCATGCGGTCATACTTACTCTTTAATGGCCTGAGAGAAAAAGGGATCGGACATGGATGGACGCTGAGTTGGAGCCTGTCTATCTGCCCCAGTGCTTCTCATCAGGTAGGAGAGTGGGCCAGGCAGCACGTCCACCCATGGTTGGAACGGTTGGTTGGTTGGTTGAGAACCAGTGCTGGAAATCTTAGGATATCTCTAAGGGACACTGGTCAGGATTACTTCCTGAAGTTATAGGCATACTGTATATGAGTAGGGATGTACATTGACATGTTGAGGAGGAAAGTTCTTGTCTTAAACTCTGTCTGTAACAAAGTTTCTAGAGGTCGAATTTAGCACAGATGGCACGTCAAGAACGCCTTGATCTCGCAAATGAGAAAATCAATGTGGAGCCGTACTGTGTTGGGAAGAACAGAGAATCATTAAAACACAAAATACCAAGTTTTACCCCAAAATATTTTGTTGCTTACTAAACCACAGCCCAACCAACTCAGATGATCTTTCTGGTAGACAAAGTCATTCTGGTCCAATGAAAAGTTAACACAATCCCACAGCCCAAACTCCTATCTTATGAAATGACCCACAATGCCTAGCTGCCTACAGTAGCCTACATCCTGTATGTTTGTATCCAGGGAAGAGAAGAGGGCTAGTACGTGAAACAACGACACCAGACGAACAGTGAAAAACAATGGCTGACTGAAAAGCCAATACATCAATCCGAGTACATGTCAGACCGCTCCCTGCAGAGATCCATGGGACACGGGAGAGGGACCACACAAAACGCAGCGCTGCAAATGAAACGTGACGACACTATAGATTACTGCGTGTTAAACGGCCTAACCAGGACAGAGGTGGGGAGGGAGGGAAAGAGGGAAAGAGAGGGGGATGGATGGGATGGATGGTACGTGTTAAGGTGGGGAAGGAGGGAGAGAGAGAGGGGGATGGATGGGATGGATGGTACACATTTAAGGTGGGGAAGGAGGGAGCGAGAGAGGGATATAAAGGGGAAGTAGGGAAGTATGAGAGGTGTGTGTAGTAGGTTAGGTGTCTGTCTGTCTGTCTGTCTGTCTGTCTGTCTGTCTGTCTGTCTGTCTGCCTGCCTGCCTGCCTGCCTGCCTGCCTGCCTGCCTGCCTGCCTGCGTGCGTGCGTGCGTGCGTGCGTGCGTGTGTGTGTGTGTGTGTGTGTAGTAGTAGTAGTAGATGTGTGTGTGTGTAACTGCATGCGTTCATACATGTGTGTGAGCGTGTGTGCGTGCGCACGTGCGCATCCCTATTGTGGATGGATGTTGGTGAGGAATCATCAGAGTCTATTCCCAGCCGTTTCATCCATCAGGCCCCAACCAGCCAAGGATCCTGCGAGAGAAAACGTAGAGCTGTCACTACGACGGCAGGCGGCTTTGACACACACACACACACACAACAAGAGAGGAGAAGAGACACAATAGTTGTGTTTGAACTGGGGAGTAAACGCAGTGAAATGGTGGAGCTGGCATATTTACATCCCGCCGCCGGTCCACACGCGCCGGAGATTGCCCTTGACGTTTTTCTGTCACACCGTTTGACAGCATCATCTCTCGTTAGAGGTATTGAAGGCTCCAGCCTCATTAGGGGACGGGACTGTGTTTAACACTGGCTTTGCGTTGATGAAGACAATGGGCTGCCTAGCTAAACCTCAAGGCCCCAAACAGACAACGAAAGGGAGGGAATATTTAAAGTGTGTCACTCTGTCCCATTCTGCCAAACCTGAGTGAGGGAGAAGTCTCATAACAATGATATTCACATGACAACCCCAAATCCCCAAATGGACCTAAATGGACAGCTAACTGAAGCATGTGTTAATGAGGTAAAATGCTAAGAGGATAATGACAAGGAATTAGTTGAGTGTGGTCGGTAGAATGTAAATTGACTTGAGCTCATAACTGGGCCTGTACTCGGAGGCTGTGTTTAGACAGGCAGCCCAATTCTGATCACTAATTGGTCTTTTGACCAATCAGATCAGTTCTGAAAAAGATCTGATGTGAGAAGATCTGATGTGATTGGTCAAAAGACCAGCTAGTGGAAAAAAAGATCAGAAATGGGCTGCTTGTATAAACGCTGAGTCCTAATGTGTCATTGCAACTCCAACAGGAGAGTGTTACAATGAACACTCCAATCTCAGATGTGCTGCTATTGTTAGTACGACTGATACAGTAAGTAGATACTGTCGGCCTACATTCCCTAAGACATGAAACTCAATCTCCATTGTATTCCTCTTTTCTTAGTTGCTCAAACGGAACACTGACTAAAGACATACAGGTTGGAATAGCAATACAAGGGGATTCACTCGAGTGATCTGGAAGGAAAGCAATTACAAGCACAGCAAAAGGCCTGTTCTCTGCTCTCTCTGTCTCTGTCTGACTGTCTCTCTCTGTCTGTCTCTCTCTTTCTCTCTCTCAGTCTTTCTCTCTCTATCTGTCTATCTCCCCCCTTCTCTCCCAGTCTCTACTCCCTGTCTCTCTGCTTTCTCTCTTCTCTCTCTCTCCTCAGATATATTGTTTGGGAGCACAACAACCTGCTTGAGTTGCAACCTCTTCCTCACTGACGTTTTTAGTCAGAACAAACCGTATTTACCCAGCAATTACCAGCCGATGCTCTTCATCTTGTGATAAAGCCGGGGCCCCTGTTAAAAACAAAAACAAGGCGCAGGTTCTCCCTCACCAAAGAGTCTCATTTTGATCCAAGAAGACATGAAAAGAGGGCAAGTGAGGGGGGCGTCGACACACCTCAGATGGGAAAAGAGAGAGAAATCGAGCTTGATTAAAAAGGAAAACAAACCAAGCCCCAACAAAACACAAACATTCAGCACACTTTACTGCGTCCCAAATGGCACCCTATTCCCTCCATAGTGCACTACTTTTGACCCGAAACCTATAGGCCTGGTCAAAGTAGGGTACTATACGGGGAATAGGGTGCCGCTTGGAATGCAGATTGTGTGTTTGTGTGGCGGCCCCCACAGAAAAAACAGCTAATGTGTGGGGATGCGTTATGAGCAAGGCGAGACGGAGGAGACGAGAAGACGAAGAGCATTTTAAAGGGGAGAGAGTGATGAGACGGACGCTCCTCAGTTTGCTCAGCTGACATATTTACACAAATACATGGGGTTCTGAAACCGAGCGTCCTGGATTCTCTCCTTCTCGACACTCAAAAAGAAGTTTAGCTTTTATTTGTCCTTTTTTTATTTGAGTGTCACATTGATTAAACGAGAGTACACGGTTCTAGATTTGGGCGATAATGCCATGTGGCAGAACATTGTCATCGTTCTTCTAACAGAGCACTACGCTGAGTTAACCAACTCATCTTGGTCAACTCATATTAGGACTGAGCTGTAGCTAAATGACACGTACAGCGACTGGACGTTATTGTACTATCTATAATATTGAATCCTGAACCTTGAGATTACAATACTGATAGCTTCACTGATAGGATTTTAAGTAAGAGACAATCAATCGAATATGTTACACATGCTATGAAATGAACCAAATGAACTAAATCAAATCCCTTCTCAATCCTATATTGGTTCTTACAGTATGATTAAAACTGTCACTCCTCTGCCGTCCCTTCAGCCATCTAAATGACAGATACATGTTTGCGTCACAAGCACATAATAAAAGAGTCTATGCAATAATAAGACTGTAATGAAACACAATGCGTATGAAATAATGCGATGGGCAATTAAAATCAACTCGCACAAAAGAGACCACCCAACCCCTAATACATATTCACTCCCTCCACCCTCAAAATCCATAGGAATTGCCTAGTCTTTTCTCCCTTAGTCTCTGAGGCATTCACGTACAATGGGACCATTTTTATGGTATCATATGCTTATCAGGCGAGGCCCCTCTCTCTCTCTCTCCCTCTCGTCTTTCTCCTCTTTTTCGAGCCCCGATCTTTTGGCCCCTCAATCATGAAGCATATTACTCCTCTGTCAGGGCAAAGCACTTCCTAACGACAGCCGGGGCCAGCTGGGACTGAGAGAGGGCAGGAGGCACACGCATTAACATAATAATCCAACCGCGCTCCCCACAGGCCCCGGGGCCAGACAGCACATTATGTAGTAGGTAGGAGGGCCCCCCCTTGTGAAGGTGGTCGTCGTGGAAGAAGCTGAAGAAGAAGAAGATGAAGAGGCAGCTTTGGTAGACGGCGTGCCGGCCAACCTGTGGCGACTGTGTCACTCTGTGATACTAGGTAGCGGGGTTGTCGTCTCGGGAAAACAGAGATGGTGCAGTGGAGCGATGATGTCTGAGGGGCGCTTATTGAAGGGAGGGCTGTTGCTTATCTAAACACAACTAAATACATTTCTCGGCTTCATGTTGCTAATTTCTGTACATTATGAAATGTGTCATGTGGCCTACTCTCAGGTATCAGTTGGCCAGATTGCTCCCTGCACTGTACAGAATCTACTAGCATTGTGCATCCCAACTCAACACATATACAGGTAACTGCCAAAATAAAGGAAACACTTGAGTAAAAGAGGGACGCAAAGTACATTGAAAGCAACATGTGTGGTTCCTGAGTTAATTAAGCATTTGACATCCCATCAGGCTTTGGGTAAAAAGGCCCAGTTGCCTGTTATTTTGGCTACCATGGCTAGAAGAAGAGATCTCAGTGACTTTGAAAGAGGGCTCTCAAAGGACCATAGGGGGTTTAAAGTGTGTGTGTGTCTGTGTGTCTCAGTCACCAGAACTCAACCCAACTGAAGACTTATGGGAGATTCTGGAGCAGCACCTGAGACGGCGTTTTCCACCAACATCAACAAAACAACAAATTATGGAATTTCTCGTGGCAGAATGGAGTCGCATCCCTCCAAT
>NC_042967.1:12531001-12691001 GCF_901001165.1 Salmo trutta | reverse complement strand
AGGATGCCATTTTGGACACACCAGGGACTGTCTTTTTGTAGCGCCACAGGGCCTGTGCCTGCCACCACTTCTGTACTCTACAAGGTCTTGTAAACACCACATCTCTCTTCAGCTGTTTCCTCCTCCCCCTCGTCTCTTAGTTCCTTCTGTTTGTCAAACATACACACAGTACTGTATAGAGATTTTTTATTTTCTGGTGGCCAGACAATTCGACTCTTAATATATGGACAAATCCCTCTTCCTGTGTTCTGGTTTTGGGTAAATATGCTATAGGTTTTTGGCAATGCAAAATACCAGTATACTGTATGTACTGAAGGTAATTCACATGAACATGCATACTAGTTTCTCCTGAAAGCCAGTTTCCCCTTCGGAGTCAGGATGTTGTGCAGAGCTCCATTTTGAATCCTGTTTGTTTTATTGTGATACCATCAGTTGTTATTAACGGCAAACAGGAAACGGAGGATAAATTAATCCGTCTGTCTGAGACGCTTGCCGTCGGCCATCAATCAGTAACAATACAGTCACTGCTGATTTAATTGATTGGGAATGCCGGCTTGGCTACAGTTTATAGTGAAACATCACCTCCTCAACCATGGCAATAACGACTAGTTAGCCTAAATCCCAATTCTCTAGGAAAGTGTACACCTCCCCATACATCTAAAAGCAATGAGGGGAAGTGAACAGTTGCACACTTAGAGCAGAAGAGTAGTGAATTTAGATGCAGAGTTAGTACCATGTCAGTCATTAGGGTTAGGGTCTGAACCATGTCAATCATTAGGGTTAGGGTTAGTACCATGTCAGTCATTAGGGTTAGGGTCTGAACCATGTCAATCATTATCTGTGGATGAAAGAGAGCGACCTGGGTCTACTTATGTTCCTGGTTTGTGACTCCACCCCCAGTTAGAGGGGAATAAAGCAGCCCAAGAGTTAACCTACACATGAACTTTATTTACACACTGAGGAAGATGAACATGGGGATGAGTTAAATAAAGGTTAAAGAAAAATACATATAAAATGAACATGGGGATGAGTTAAATAAAGGTTAAATAAAAATAAATAAAAATTAACATGGGGATGAGTTAAATAAAGGTTAAATAAAAATAAATAAAAATTAACATGGGGATGAGTTATATAAAGGTTAAATAAAAATAAATAAAAATTAACATGGGGATGAGTTAAATAAAGGTTAAATAAAAATACATATAAAATGAACATGGGGATGAGTTAAATAAAGGTTAAATAAAAATAAATAAAAATTAACATGGGGATGAGTTAAATAAAGGTTAAATAAAAAGAAATAAAAAATGAACATGGGGATGAGTTAAATAAAGGTTAAATAAAAAGAAATAAAAAATGAACATGGGAATGAAAAGTGGGAATGGTAGCAGAATGGTAGTGGGTTTTGAAACAGAGGTAATTCATTCACTGTACACAATACTACAACTAATAGCAGAAGTATAGCAACAAGCTTATTAACAAGGGAAGGATGACAATGTATATTCTACCTGTACATATTACAATCCAGCTATACACAAAGGCAGTGTACAACCATAGTAACAACTAACTGTGAAGAACAATATACAAATGTCACACAACTCACTTTGTGCACGCACAGCATCCCACCAGTCCAGAAAGTGTTATTGAGTCCAGTTGTTGATGGGCAGAGACAGAGATGTTGCACTCTGCCACTGCTTGAGAGAAACTGATGCTATTGTTTGACCCGAGTCAAGAGGATGGGCAGATGTCCAGCCCCCTAGTAACATCTCTAGCAACCTATCAGGGCACAGGTCTCACAGGTCAGGGAGAAGACTCTCAGACTCCGGTCAGTCATGGGGGATAGAGAGGGGAGTGTGCAGCTCAGGGTTGTGAGGTGCTGATAACAGTAACCTGCGGGGAATTTGTAACAGTGGACTCCTCCCCTGTGGACAAACACTGTTGGGCCCTACACTAGACACTATTATACTGGGCCAACGTTTAGTGTCAGTACCAATGTAGAACCCCAAAACAATACCAACAGTACTTCCTGTAGGGTCCTTCTTTGTCCCTGGTAGAAAACAATTCAATCCAATCTAACTCTGGGCCACGTACAGAAATCAATTGGAGTGCTTAGCCGACAGCGGCCAAGTCCTCCTTGAGTGTAGCGTTGATGTGCCCAAGGTCAACACGTTGTAGAGGTAACTTTTGCTTTGCTCTTTCTCTCTCTCTCTTTCTCTCATTCTCCTTCTCTCTCTTTCTCTCACTTTCTCACACTCAGTCGCACACAGGCTTACTTTCTCTCTCTCAGGCCCTCCTATCACGTTCTCTCTCTCAGCCCCTCCTATCACGTTCTCTCTCTCAGCCCCTCCTATCACTTTCTCTCTCTCAGCCCCTCCTATCACTTTCTCTCTCTCAGCCCCTCCTATCACGTTCTCTCTCTCAGCCCCTCCTATCACTTTCTCTCTCTCAGCCCCTCCTATCACGTTCTCTCTCTCAGCCCCTCCTATCACGTTCTCTCTCTCAGCCCCTCCTATCACGTTCTCTCTCTCAGCCCCTCCTATCACGTTCTCTCTCTCAGCCCCTCCTATCACGTTCTCTCTCTCAGCCCCTCCTATCACGTTCTCTCTCTCAGCCCCTCCTATCACTTTCTCTCTTAATTCTCTCTCTAATTCTCTCTCTCCCTCCCTCTCTCTTGCATTCTCAGTGATAATTGTCTTATTGAGTAATCTGTATGCAAACTAAGAGTAAGACGCAGCGGATCAATATGGAATGTTTGTATTATTCTCCAGGAAGTAAGAAGTCATCAAAGAGGGCCACGCAGCAGTAAGCCAATAAGTCATTAACTGGTTATATCAACATGTCGTCCAGGGTTAATTGCTCTTATTTAATACCAAATCAAGGTGATTTCAAAAGTAAATGATTGTCTCTTTAATAGTCTCATCATGGAAATCCAACTAGCCGCCTCTTTCAAAGGCTTCCGAAGATCAATCAGTTAATGATGCACTTGTATGAATGAATGGATGCTCAGGGATAACTTGGAGTATAGCACATTACGAAACCTGTTTGCTATTAGCTAAATGGATTTTGGATCTCTCTCAATGCATGTTAATGGCCAGATGGGCGGCATACAGGGGTCGTAATCTGACTTCCTGTTTACTTCCTGTTTACAGAAAGGCATTGTACAAACACGGTAGTAAACAATGTCTTGTAAAGAGTTTGTTTTGTAATCGTCAACGTCAAAGACCCTGATCCATAACCTGTACTGTTGCCATGATATCTTCTCAGTAAATGTGTTAACTTGACTCACGTCCCTCTGCCTCATCCATGGAAATGTAATGTACATTTGAGCATAACGACAAGCCTACCGACTGCCCATTGGGCAGATAGCATGCTATATGTTCATGCTATATGTTAAGCCATGCAATTAACCTGTGAAGGCGGTGAAGAATGGGCTCTCGAGGGTTAAGAGTCTGTACCATGTTCTTACCTGATGTCAACTGCTCATACCCTCAAGACTGTGGGTCATTAGATCTCTGTTATTCCCTTCATTGCAGATTATAGACCCATAATCATTTGAATGTGCTGCCTAATCTACAACCTTCATCTCTGAAACTATGTCAATCTCTGAGCAAACAGAATAACACATTTTTCATTTTTTTCCCTTCATTTCATCAGAGGACTTGTTTACTTAGCCCGATAACGTTTTACTTACCCTGACAACCCGTTTACTTAGCCCGATAACTTTTTACTTACCCTGATAACACGTTTACTTAGCCTGATAACTTTCGGGACTGAACTTGCAATGGAGACGTAGCACAGGTAGTGAGTGAGGAAATTATATATGACTGCTATGAACACTGGGTATGTACCTATGCAGTGTGTGTGCCAGCCAAGGACTGTAGCGATGTGGAGTTTCTAGGTCAAGTGAATAAACATTGGTAGTACTTAGCATACTTTCTCTCCCCGCTCGAGTCGAGCAGCGTGTATTAGCAAAGAAACGTTCCTCCGAAATTTGCAGAAGAACCTCTTTTAGTTTCAGCACCCTGAGCTTTCTCAGACGGAACGCAAGACGCTGTTGCCGCTCGAGTGCGAGCCCCAACCGCCGTGTTCATTCGGCGACGTCAGTAAAAATGACACATTGAAATTGACACGTCATCGGAGCTTTCTAACAAAAGCGGCCGCAATGTCGTTTCTCTTCTATTCTATTCTGGGTATAGCTTCTTTTTTCCCCTCCCTCTCGTCCAAAGACCTCATAACAGCCCTACGGATAGAAAAGCTTTAATGTCAGTCCCATCAGATCAGTGTCATTGGCATTAAGCGCCTTAAGTACAATATAAATACGTATGTAGGCCAATGAGGTGGCCCCATTCAATCCAATTACCCAGAATTCAATTCAGCCAGTCTCAAGGAAGGAACCTCAGGTGCCATTTCTAACGATTTATCCATTGACTATCTGACAGTAACTGACAGTCTATGAAGGTAGAAGCTATTTGTGTGGCCCAAATTATTGCAGCAGCTGGAACGTAGCCCAGTAGCATCTGTCTATGCGTTTGTGAAACAGCACGGAGGAAGAGTATACCTCCACTCTGTTTTGTTGAGGCATGTAAGTGACTACAGGTGGACCGGCACAAACAGACCTATCCCTTCCCGTTCTGCTTTGTCTGGCTTTCATTACACATGTTTACCCTCTGCACTGATTACATCTGATTCCATACCCGTGTGTGCGGTATCTGCTTATCCAAATGTTATGCGTTGAAATGAATTGTGGCTGCGTGGAACGAGGTTACAGACAGTAGTAGTAGTACTCGTGTAATGTGCAGGCTGAGGTCAGTCCAAGTCAGGTTCCCATATGTTTTGAGCCGTTCCCCCTGCTCGTGGCTATTGCATTAACCTGTGTTGGGTCTGTTACCTAAGTGGGCTTGGGTTTACTTCAAGGGATTTGGTTCCAGGGGGGCTGTCCTGTGTAGGTGATGTGAGGATAGGGGACTGGGATCACACACAAGGCCAGAATATTGATTAGGGAGTGATAGGGTCGTAACAGACCTGAGGTGAGATTTGCTCTCCCGCTGATTCCAGGTCAGTCAGGTTACCTTGTCCTCAGCATTTGGGGCTAACAACCTGTCTAGGGCTTTTAACACTACTGAACCGAGTACTTAGCTGGCATGATTATGCATCCACCATCATTGCTGGAACAATGCTGATAGGGACAATGTGAAAAGGCCAGGTATCAGTAGATATGAACTTTGCTTTCATAGCCAATATACACTGAGTGTACAATGCATTAGGATCACCTGCTCTTTCCATGAGACAGACTGACCAGGGGAATCCAGGTGAAAGCTATGATCCCTTATTGATGTCACTTGTTAAATCCACTTCAATCAGTGTAGCTGAAGGGGAGGAGACAGGTTAATAAGGGATTTTTAAGTCTTGAGACAATTGAGACATGGATTGTGTATATGTGCCATTCAGAGGGTGAATGGGCAAGACTAAATATTGAAGTCCTTTGAACAGGGTATGGTAATAGGTGCCAGGTGCACCGGATTGAGTGTGCAACGCTGCTGGGTTTTTCACACTCAACAGTTTCCCGTGTGTATCAAGAATGACCAACCAACCAAAGGACATCCAGCCAACTTGATACAACTGTGGGGAAGCATTGGAGTAAACATGGAATGCTTTTGACACCTTGTAGATTCCATTCCCCGAAGAGTTGACGCTGTTCTGAGGGCGAAAGGGGGTGCAACTCAATATTAGGAAGGTGTTCCTAATGTTTTGAATACTCCGTGTAGAATCTCTGTTTATAAGAGTGGGTTGAATGTACAGCACACAGATAAAGCTGGAGCTTTAACATGTACAACACAGTCTACCAAGCCACTGGACATCAGCCAGTGTTAGGTTAAGACGCACGGATGCACTGTAGACATTGCTGCTTACATTACATAATGTAACCTTCTACTACTGTGTACTTCACAGGGGTCTGCCTTGAGGCTATAAATCAAATCAAATGTTTTTATATAACCCTTCTTACATCAGCTGATATCTCAAAGTGCTGTACAGAAACCCAGCCTAAAACCCCAAACAGCAAGCAATGCAGGTGTAGAAGCACGGTGGCTAGGAAAAACTCCCTAGAAAGGCCAAAACCTAGGAAGAAACCTAGAGAGGAACCAGGCTATGAGGGGTGGCCAGTTCTCTTCTGGCTGTGCCGGGTGGAGATTATAACAGAACATGGCCAAGATGTTCAAATGTTCATAAATTACCAGCATGGTCATATACAGGTCACTACCCCTGCCTGTTTGTATGAAGTAAACGATTACTTGTTAAACTAAATCTATTTCTCTTAGCAATTGAATTAGTATAAAATAATACAAGACAAAAAACTATTGGCACATACAATTTATGTGCCAATGTTACTGTATTTGTATTATTATATTTTTTTGCTCACCTTTATCAAGGGTACCAGTCATTTTGGACCTTAATATATATACAGTGTATACAGCCCATAATATCCTATGTATTTACACAAACAGCTGATGGTTTTTTCCCCTTAGCGACTGTTCAATGTCCTGTTACTGTATGCTATTCCCCTTAGCGACTGTTTAATGTCCTGTTACTGTATGCCCTTAGCGACTGTTCAATGTCCTGTTACTGTATGCTATTCCCCTTAGCGACTGTTCAATGTCCTGTTACTGTATACTATTCCCCTTAGCGACTGTTCAATGTCCTGTTACTGTATGCTATTCCCCTTAGTGACTGTTCAATGTCCTGTTACTGTATGCTATTCCCCTTAGCGACTGTTCAATGTCCTGTTACTGTATGCTAGTCCCCTTAGCAGCCGTTCAATGTCCTGTTACTGTACGTTATTCTATTCCCCATAGCGGCTGTTCAATGTCATGTTACTGTATGCTATTCCCCTTAGCGCCTGTTCAATGTCCTGTTACTGTATGCTAGTCCCCTTAGCAGCCGTTCAATGTCCTGTTACTGTATGTTATTCTATTCCCCTTAGCGGCTGTTCAATGTCATGTTACTGTATGCTATTCCCCTTAGTGACTGTTCAATGGCCTGTTACTGTATGCTATTCCCTTTAGCGGCTGTTCAATGGCCTGTCACTGTGTGTATTTGCCTCCTACTTAAGGGTATACTGCATAATACGACAGAACGGCGGAACATTTGCATTGAGCCTTAATCTTATTATACCTAAATGCAATCAATTGTATGCACAGATGGCGGCAGGGGGAAATTAGAATGTTCTGATTTTGTACACATAAGGCATAGATTACCAAGAATACTAGTATTCATTTCCTGGGTAAACCTATTTTTCTATCTATTAATAGGTCCAGGGGATGGAGGATAAGTCCAATGAGATGTCCAATGATACAAGGTCGTTTTAGTTGTACTAATGTAGGGGCTATATTAAAGGCCAAGTGCAGTGAAAAACGTGAATTATATATATTTCCACACTATTAGGTTGAAATAATACTGTGAAATTGTGAAAATGATGATAATGCCCTTTTAGTGTAAGAGCTGTTTGAAAAGACCACCTGAAATTTCAGCCTGTTTTGGTGGGATGTTTTTCTTACTGGCAGTTTTGGCCTGCCAGTAAGAAAGAGAGTTCCAAGCCTCTCTGCCAATAACAGCTCATTTTCAGTTTTCCCCTCCCCACTCAGACCCCTCCCAGACAGTCCTAGCAAAATTCTTGAGAAATTGCTCTTTGCTAAGAAGCTATTTTTTTTGTTTATTTTTGGCCATTTTAATTGAAAACAATTACAGTAAGGTACTTAATTGTTACCCAGAAATTATTTGATATTGAGATAAAAATGGCTGCATTGGACCTTTAAGGTTTTTGTGCTCTATACTTAAGAAACAAATGTGCTATCTAGAACCTAAAATGGTTTTTCAGCTGTTCCCATAAGAGAGCCCTTTGAAGAAACCTTTTTGGTTCTAGGTAGAACACTTTTGGATCCAGCTATAAGCATTTTGAGTTCCATGTAGAACCCTTTACAGAGAGGGTTCTAGATGGAACCCAAAAGAGTTCTACCCAAAACCCAAAAGGGTTATACCTGGAACCAAAAAGGGTTCTCCTATGGGGACAACTGAAGAACCATTTAGGAACCCTTTTTTCTAAGAGTGTATAAGCCAGGTTTTTTTTACAGTGGGAAATGATATAAAGATCCATAGACCTAGGGACCTAGGGTTGTCCTCTTGCCCTCAACGGATTCTGCTCTCTCATCCTTTCTCTTCGTTTCCCTTGTCCTTTCTCGCATTCTACCACTTGCTTTCCTTCCCCACACTGTGATGAGAGCTGAATAGAGAGTAGAGAGGTGTATTGTACAGTTCAGATATGTAATTAAATAATGAAATGTTTGAAGGGGGAAATGGATTTCAGTTGTGAAATAGGAAAAATGTTAGCTGAAATGATTCTCTATCCAAAAGTTCACTGTCTGTTGCCAAAGTTTTTGTGTCGAAATGTGAAATGCCCTGCAGTTAAATACTTCTGAGGCAAAGTTACAAAATACATTTTGAATTGCATGAATATAAATATTCAGTGCTATGCATCTGCAGTATTATGTTACTTAACAATTTATTTATATTTATATTTATACCTTGGAGGCATGTTGGCTGGGTGGGGATGGGAGTGGAGGCATGTTGGCTGGGTGGGGTTGGGGGGATGGGAGTGGAGGCATGTTGGCTGGGTGGGGTTGGGGGGATGGGAGGTTGGGGGTGGAGGCATGTTGGCTGGGTGGGGTTGGGGGGATGGGAGTGGAGGCATGTTGGCTGTGTGGGGTTGGGGGGATGGGAGTGGAGGCATGTTGGCTGGGTGGGGTTGGGGGGATGGGAGGTTGGGGGTGGAGGCATGTTGGCTGGGTGGGGTTGGGTTGGGGGGATGGGAGGTTGGGGGTGGAGGCATGTTGGCTGGGAGGGGTTGGGGGAATGGGATGGGAGGTTGGGGGTGGAGGCATGTTGGCTGGGTGGGGTTGGGGGGATGGGAGGTTGGGGGTGGAGGCATGTTGGCTGGGTGGGGTTGGGGGAATGGCATGGGACGTTGGGGGTGGAGGCATGTTGACTGGTTGGGGTTGGGGGAATGGGATGGGAGGTTGTGGGTGGAGGCATGTTGGCTGGGTGGGGCTGGGGGAATGGGATGGGAGGTTGTGGGTGGAGGCATGTTGGCTGGGTGGGGCTGGGGGAATGGGATGGGAGGTTGGGGGTGGAGGCCCACTTATTTTTTGTTTTCTTTTCCTGTTTATACTGAATGTGTTATTTATTATTAAACTCTGTATGTACTGTTTGTGTTTTCGTTTGAGTGTCAGCCTACAGGTAAAGGTTTTATAAACGGATCATTTGAAATGGATAATGTACCTGTAACCCCCCCAACATAAAAATAACAAAACAAATACAAATGTGTTCAATTAAAAAACAATTTTATTTTCTCAATAATTAGCCTTTACAGTTAAATCTTAAACCAATTGAAATTGCTTTCACATATGGCTACACTTAAACATCGGGGGCCAAAGCAAATACACTCCATTTATCATAAAATTCCTATTTAGAGAAATAGCAGTACCGTGAGCGAAGTGAAAATGATAGAAAGCTCTTGCAAATGAATTATAGAAATACAGTAACCACAAGCGATTAACTACATTACTGTAGAAATACAGTAACCACAAGCGATTAACTACATTACTGTAGAAATACAGTAACCACAAGCGATTAACTACATTACTGCAGAAATACAGTAACCACAAGAGATTAACTACATTACTGTAGAAATACAGTTACCACAAGCGATTAACTACATTACTGTAGAAATACTGAGCAATGTAGCTAAGCCAGTGATGTTTCTAATTTAAGAACATACAATGTTATTTGATTCAGGTACAATATGTTTCAATGGATAAAAATAGTAGCCAATGGACAAAACAGCCAGTGGCCTTGAGTAGCATGCACGGACTAATGTAGCAGAAAATGTATCGTAAGTGTATGTCCTAGCTTAGTGACAGTCATTTGAATATAGTATTAACTAATTATAGATGGTTGATTGAACTCATGGCAGTATATTTGACCTTCTCAGATGGCCTCTGCAATAACGGTCTATGTGACATTCATGAAACGTAAAACACATATTCTAGACTTAGGCCTATATACAGTAATACAATTCTATATAGGTTTCGACGTTAACTAGGGTCATTTAAGGTCAAGCCACAAAGTATTAAATAGTATAATGACAAAGCAAATCACTCATTAAAACCCAACCAATCAGAGTATGTCCCTAACACATCCACTAAATATATTCTTAATTCATTGGATAATGACATTTTCATCAATGTCCTCCCCAGTCCTAAGCAATGTAGCGTGCAGTAAAAGAGTATGTCTGACACATTTCCCTGTCCTTCAGTATCTGCCCTGTATCGTTACCCTTTTGCTAAATATAGATTGGTGTCGTCCCAATAAAGAAATGCCCAGTCATACATTCACTCTCCTTGTAAGTGACTCTAGTCCTCTGTGCCACATTGCTCCTGTGTACACTTCCCTCATTTTTAAAAGGCCCAATCCTTAATTAGAAAAACAACAAAATGGCAACCCATTGAACGCCACTTGGTTTGCTATAAAGTTGAGGGTATTTATAGCTGTAAATATCACAGCTTGTGGCATTTAAGTTTAGCAAAGAGCCCACACCTGATCTCAAACTGCCTAGTCTTCGCCACAGACAGATTTCCACTAGACATTGGCGGTAATATGATGATTATGGGGTAGAAGTCCGTAAGGAAAGCATTTAGCCAATTCAGATGCAAAGGCCTATTGATTTCTAATGGGCTAGCCTCAAGGTCGGACCTCCGGCAAAGAATTCTCATTTTTCCAATAAGGATGTAATTTGTAATCCAACGCCACACCACACCGCCCGCTCAGTCTCATCCAAGAATCAATCACAACTGGTCAAGAAATATAGGCTACCAAAACCCAAAGATAGTTGTTTGTTTTTTCAAAGCTCATCATCTCACCGTGACCTTCATTCGGGCAGATTTGCGATGAAGACTTAATAGTCTAGGTCTGCAATTATAACACAACTGAACATTGTACCATGAAACAAGACATGCTCTACATGCTTACTTTGTGTATTGCTACCAGTGCTCCAAATCAGCAGCCACATCATCAACCCACAGCCCATCATACAGTCTGTCATACAGCCAATACAGCCACGTGTGAGTCTATAGACAAGAGGACCACAGAGGAAGCCAAACCACACTAAACCACAGAGGGAAGGACTGGCATAGTACGGCCCTGCAGATGTTTACTGACTACCACAATTGGGAAAGAAAACGATGGAACCAGCACATCCTGTGGCCAAAACCAATGTAATGTAGGCCTGTGCTTCAGGGTGGTGCTGGTTCAACTAAGACAATGGAAGATTGGCTACATATTGTTCAGTAAATGTGTGAGGATCTGATTAGTAAGTAGAATCCATTTCTATGATCTTTCGTCGTTAGAAACGTTGTAAATAGAGAAACGGAGGGTTTAGCCATAGGCGAACAAGTGTGTGTGCGTGTGTCGTAGCGTCACAGACAGCAGTCACCTGCAGCAGCTGTTGAGTGTCAAGAGTACTGAGGACTCTATACTTCAGGATAATGTAAAGTAAAGATCTCCTAGGGCTATACATTTCAGTGTCTCTGATGGGGTGGAACATTAAACGCTCACCCTGAGGTGAAACGAAAGGCTATGCACGGGACGGTATTCTGTAAACTTGACTCAGCATTCTTTTGTGTTCATGCTTATCTGTGTCTGTTCGGCAGACATGCTCACCTTGTTGGCAGAGACACACACACACTGTTTTCGTCTTGTGATGAGGGACAAAGCTTACCCCACCGCTCAATTCTCAGTTCCCATTGAGGAAGTGCAGCATAGCCGCGGTGGTCTAGTCGTCTGGTTGTCTGGCTCCTGCACCAGGATGTGGCTGTCATTAAAAACAATAACCTTAGGTAGCTGCATGGTGACTCGCTGTAATTGTTTTCTCATTTTATCTACTTTCTGCCCTCTCGCTCGCCTTGCCGGCAGACAGGAATAAGTGTTTCACCTCCTCCTCTCCTCCTCTCTCAACCTTTTCAAAATCAAATCAGTCCAGTACCATAATCAACAACTTTAGAATTTGCCAGGTGAGAATATGACGGGTGAGACAAGAAGTAAAACCTTTATGACCCGTGCACCGCTCTGCCAGGTCCAACCTCCATCACACACACACACACACACACACACACACACACACACACACACACACTCACACACACACACACACACACACACACACACACACACACACACACACACACACACACACCATGCACGTTTGTATGTGTGTCTTTGTGTGCCTGCGTTCAGTGTTAATGTGTGTGCGATTGTGTGTGTGCACGCCTTTGTGTGTGTGCATTTGTGGTTGTGTGTGTTTTCATATTTTATGTAATGAGATGTAGCTTTGTTCAGATGTTGAAAATGCCACGCCGGCACTGGAGCATGTCTAATGCAACCACAAAGGGGATTCTAATAAACAGTATAGGACAGACGGGAGAAAACAGGACACAACTACCCTCGTTGATAGTGTTGTGGTTTGACCAGTTGCAGTTTGACCCGTTTTTACGGTAGATGGCTTAGATTCAAATCTGTAGCCTTCCGAGTCTTATATTGTAGCTTGGCCAGTTTTTACAGTAGATTATTTCGATTTGAATCTGTGCTCTTCTGACTTTATAAGAAGTGTCGGCCAACTTCAGCCACGGAGATGGAAAGAGCCTCTATTTGCCATGTACAGCAGGGACAAACTGACAGTCACTCTGGTATGACTTGTCCGTTTTTATTGGCTTTCAACATCTGGTTCTAGAATGTCCGTGACCCTGTTCTTAGCACAGAGGACACCAGCCCAGCAACATAAACAGAATCTTACTGTACATAGATTTGTCCACTCCATGGCATCTGTTAGTGACTGCCTCGAACATGGGCTGTTAGTAGCAGCACTGTACTGTAGGAAACTGGTGTGGGCTGAAGTATAACAAGCAATGGCAAAACACAACGTACACTTCCAGACTGAGCCTATGAACCGGACATTGTGGTGATTAGGCTAGTCAACCTCCCACACCTCGGTGGAATGTAAACTGATGTTTTCTTTCTCTCATTCAGACAGTCATTGAAAGAAACATCTATATGGACAAAAGAATCCATATGAAGTAGAAAATATACATAGTAAAATCTAGTTACGAGCGTGTGAAGGGTAAAGGGACCCTATTAACAGAGCATTGTTAGTATAACTCAGGGCTCAGGGGTCAAGGGTTAGGGGAGTGCATCTGTCAAGTGAGCAGGGACTGACGTGTTGGAGTTATGGTTGTGATGAATAGGATCGGAGGGAGGGCGTTGGCCCAGGAGTGTCAGGTTAACATTGCGTGGGAAGCTCTACTGGCAAGTATAATAACCAAGGCTATGCATTATACCACACCACCTATTCCATTGTAGATATAGGCTGTTAAACTGTAAGACCATATGTAGGCCACAAACTCTTTCTTTCTGTCCCCTGGTTAACTTGATGATTGTGGAAACGCCTCTAGGCTCTATTGTGAGTGACTTGGATCCCTCCCTGGGCTGGTATCAAACAGGTCTGCTCAACACCTTTCACACGACCTGTCAAACAAGCTATCCCGCAGGACTGATGGAATGGTGTCAGCCGAGTACCTGAACGTCTATGGTCTTGAAACAGATGTTCTTACGATTATAGAAGAATTACTGTGCACATGTTGCCGGGGTGTAAGTACGTACACTGGAATGGAAGAAAGAACTCCAGGCATCTCAAACTTGTCAAAAACAACCCAAGAAAACATCCTCCACCTCCAAAAACAAACCGTCTGCAGAAGCTTTTGCACGTGTTCCTTGTCAATAAACTGGGAAAGACATCAGTGGAGAAGTTTAGAGAATGAACTGACAATAGACTACTCTGTTCAAAGAAACTACAGTATGTGGAAGCCAGGGTACATTTGACTGTGTGGATGGATATAGGGAAAACAATCGGCTTTCAATGGCAAATGTAAGGGCAGTAAAGCGACACACAGTCATTTACCATGGAAACGTAGTCTACAAGCTCTTTAGTCAGGTTACTCAGCTAGTTTTTCAGAGAGGCCCTAATGAACACTCCTGGATGTAGCTTGACAGACACTCAGCCCTGTTAGCCCTGGGGTGTGTCTCAAAAGGCACCCTATTCCCTATGTAGTGTGCTATTTTTCACTAGAGCCCTATGGGCCCTGGTCAAACATAGTGCACTAAAGAGAAAGGGGTGCTATTTGGAATGCAATCCTGGTCTACCCAAGGCCAAAGATAACAACTGTTGCCTGGGCTGATACAAAGTGAAACTGAAGCACACTGCTAGCTAATGCATTGAGCATAAATAGGTCAGACTCCCCCTCTGAATAATGGGGAGAAAAGTGGACTGGCGCTACCAGAGAGGGCACCACATAAACAACATGTCACAGCCATATCTAGATGGGCTACAGTGCAGTGTTGGGGCAAGGGTTGTTGTTTGGCGTTGTTTACTGAAGATGTGCCATAGTGTTAGCTATCATCTGAAACTGTGTCATAGTGTTAGCTGAAGATGTGCCATAGTATTAGCTATTAAATGAAGCTGTGTCATAGTGTTAGCTGTTAGCTGAAGCTGTGTCATAGTGTTAGCTGAAGATGTGCCATAGTGTTAGCTATTAGCTAAAGCTGTGTCATAGTGTTAGCTGTTAGCTGAAGCTGTGTCATAGTGTTAGCTGTTAGCTGAAGCTATGTCATAGTGTTAGCTGTTAGCTGAAGCTGTGTCATAGTGTTAGCTGTTAGCTGAAGCTATGTCATAGTGTTAGCTGTTAGCTGACGCTTCTGCTAAAGGAGCTAGTTTCATTCCACAAAAACAATGTGCCACAGCCATCTAGAGGGCCTACATTTAGTTGTTGTTGTTTTGAGTTGTTTACTGAAGCTGGGTTATTGTGTTAGCTAAAGCTGGGTTGAAGGAGCAAGCTAGCTAGCTGCATTACTACCTGTGTTTTAAGTGCCGACTGGCTGGATGGCTGGCTGGCTGGCCCAAGCCTCAAAGTATGTGAGTGAGCCATCCATTCAGACCGTAAAACTGCAAATTATCACTCCAGATGTGTGCTCCACTTATGCCTTAAGCGCCGGATTAAATGCTAATTTGCATTAGTAAGATTTACTCTGCAACGGGTATTACTTGAATTTGCATCGAGAGGAAAAACACTGTTAGTTTTCTCTGTTTGTTTTTTTAGACAAGATGGTGCTCCTGCAAGACAAATCTTTTTTGTGTTCTAAATGAGGTCAATCTCCTAGAAATCAGGAGTAGCACAAGAGGAATCATATGCATGGACACCTGAAGCATGCAGGATAATTCTACCCTCTCAATTACCTTGCCAATGAATACGTTACTCAAAGAAGAAGATAACAAGTATTGTGTTGAGAATAAGGTATAGTAACTATTCAAAAGTAAAACTAACATAACTTCATTGGTGTCTTTTGTGGCTGGAACCATAATCTCACAGTATGGGCCACTGTAACTAACAACACAACCACCCTAACCCCTTCTGGCTTACTAACCCAGGGCAAGTTTGTATATAAAACATTGCTCCTATTGAAGCCGGGACAGAAACCCACCTGCTTAACAGGGCTAAATCCAAATAAAAGCCGCCCTGTCTCCCTAACCGATTAGACTGAACCAAGCAGCTGAAACCAAGTGGCTGGTGGCAGCCGAAACAACTGCAGACAGTAAACAGGGAATGTCTGGCCTGTGCCAGGTACAGTGCAGTAAAACCAGGGCCAAGGGGTTGCCAGTCCTAGGGCAGTGCACTTTAGAGAAACGTTGTGGGTCCACGGAGCCAATTGACAGGGAACACAATGGTTCTAGTGTATCCTGATCTGCCATTTTGGATCTAGGTTGGTCCAGGCTGCCCTATGACCAGGTCTTCTCCTAAAAAGACACCAGGCTATTTGGACATGGCAGCCAGGCACACTCGTAAACAAGACATGGGAACAAATATCTCTAACCATTGCTGTATGAAAATTTCACTGTCAAGTCAACATTTTTCAGGATGCACAACATGGCTTTCTTGCAAACAATACAACAGCCTGTAAGTCACACAAGTGTTCTAGGGCGCCAGAGCCACCCCAACAAATCCACTCACACAACCTGTACACAATACCGTTGGATCTGTTCTACATAACAGGGGCCATTGTGGGTCAATGTCATTGTCATTAACACAAAAGCCCTGGCAATTACAGGATGATTCTCTAACCCTACCCTCCATCCCTTCCTGCAATAGGCAGCCATTTTGATTCCTGCTAAACCAGTTTACCCCTTTTTATGTCTTGGTCACCCAATTGCGTCTGCGTCAGCTCTGCGTGTAATGTGATACAGTGTCTTTTCTATGGACTGTCATCAGACCCCTGGAAGTCTCATTTTACCTTGGCTGGGTCACTGTATCAGAGCTTGTCCCAAAAGTGCTACATTATCAGAGCCTGTCCCCAGGGTGCTACATTATCAGAGCCTGTCCCCAGGGTGCTACATTATCAGAGCCTGTCCCCAGGGTGCTACATTATCAGAGCCTGTCCCCAGGGTGCTACATTATCAGAGCCTGTCCCCAGGGCGCTACATTATCAGAGCCTGTCCCCAGGGCGCTACATTATCAGAGCCTGTCCCCAGGGTGCTACATTATCAGAGCCTGTCCCCAGGGCGCTACATTATCAGAGCATGTCCCCAGGGTGCTACATTATCAGAGCCTGTCCCCAGGGTGCTACATTATCAGAGCCTGTCCCCAGGGTGCTACATTATCAGAGCCTGTCCCCAGGGTGCTACATTATCAGAGCCTGTCCCCAGGGTGCTACATTATCAGAGCCTGTCCCCAGGGCGCTACATACATGATCTTTGTGACAAAGCCGAGCTCCCAATAGCCTGAGTCATAACAATCTACCAGGGATTTTATGGGGTGGGTTTTTATGGGTGCAACTCAAGACCCGACAAAGCACAGAGCACACTGACTGACACAGCCGTTGTTGTTTCCCATAGACCGGGTTAGAATATAAAGAGAAGCTCTGTGTGAGAGTATGCTACTACTACTGTAGGTCGATGCCATCACATAGCCATAGTGCTAGCCATTTCTTCAGATGTATTAGACACATTCTGAAGAGAACAGCGCGTATGTGTACGTGGGTGTGTGTTGACCTAGTTAACGGACTGCTGAAGCAGAACAATTAAAACATTTTGGATGTGTTTTCCTTAATGACATCCATTTCCGCCTATGTCAGTGAGTCGAGTCCCGTCATGTCCAGCGATGAGCTAGCTGCTAGCTAGACTAAGTAAACACAGCAGTTCAGAACTTGAATACAAACTCCAATTAAACATGAATGATGAATTGAGCCATGCCCTTATTTGGTCAGTAGAGCAGATCAGAATGCAGAAAGGAAGACAATGATGCACTGAGAAGGAGAGGAGGGAAATCCACTCAGAAAACTCAACTAAAATGTAGTATGGATCTCACTCAAAGAATTAAACTAAATGTAGTATGGATCACACTCAAAGAACTAAACTAAATGTAGTATGGATCTCACTCAAAGAACTAAACTAAATGTAGTATGGATCTCACTCAAAGAACTAAACTAAATGTAGTATGGATATCACTCAAAGAACTAAACTAAATGTAGTATGGATCTCACTCAAAGAACTAAACTAAATGTAGTATGGATATCACTCAAAGAACTAAACTAAATGTAGTATGGATCTCACTCAAAGAACTAAACTAAAATGTAGTATGGATCTCACTCAAAGAACTAAACTAAATGTAGTATGGATCACACTGAAAGAACTAAACTAAAATGTAGTATGGATCTCACTCAAAGAACTAAACTAAATGTAGTATGGATATCACTCAAATAACTAAACTAAATGTAGTATGGATCACACTGAAAGAACTAAACTAAATGTAGTATGGATCTCACTCAAAGAACTAAACTAAATGTAGTATGGATCACACTCAAAGAACTAAACTAAATGTAGTATAGATCTCACTCAAAGAACTAAACTAAATGTAGTATGGATCTCACTCAAAGAACTAAACTAAATGTAGTATGGATCTCACTCAAAGAACTAAACTAAATGTAGTATGGATCTCACTCAAAGAACTAAACTAAATGCAGTATGGATCTCACTCAAAGAACTAAACTAAATGTAGTATGGATCTCACTCAAAGAACTAAACTAAATGTAGTATGGATCTCACTCAAAGAACTAAACTAAATGTAGTATGGATCTCACTCAAAGAACTAAACTAAATGTAGTATGGATCTCACTCAAAGAACTAAACTAAATGTAGTATGGATCTCACTCAAAGAACTAAACTAAATGTAGTATGGATCACACTCAAAGAACTAAACTAAATGTAGTATGGATCACATTGCTTTTTATAGCTCGGATGAATGTGAATTATGTCCTTGTCCATCAAACCGATATAAATCAAACATTTGCTACCTTAAAATCCATCTGGACACAATTAAGTTACCGTAATATCAACATCGTACAATCGAATTCTTGTGTTATGAATCGTAGCCTACACCAACAATGAAGAACAAACTTAAAGGGGCATTGTGGAAGCTCATAAACAGTCGTCTATATAAATGATATGAGCCTCAGTGTCTTGACAACTCTTTCAGCAACTAGGCCTGACACTATTCTCATCCATTTCACACAGCTTTTATTGATAGAAACCAGGGCAGCCGTCACAATAATCTCATGCTTTGTGTTGTAGTGAAAGAAGTATACAGTTACATTCTCTTCATACAGTATGTAAAATAGCTCAATGACGGACAGGGACAAGCCTCTGTATGTCAGCGATAGGTAATAAAGTCTGAACACACACACACACACACACACAAACACACACACACACACACACACACACACTGTGCCTACTGCCTACAGTACGGCCCACCCTGGAAATTTGGGCAAGTTTCATCAAACCCTGTTTCAAGAAGAGGTTGAAATGAGGACAGGCATTCTGATCCCAGCAGGGAGGGAGAAGGAGAAGGAGAAAGGTACAGTCAGAGAGAGAGAGAGAGGGAGAGAGGGGAAAGGAGGGAGGGAGGAAGGAAGGTACAGGGAGGGAGGGAGGTACAGTAAGAGAGAGGGGAAAGGAGGGAGGGAGGAAGGTACAGTAAGAGAGAGGGGAAAGGAGGGAGGGTGGAAGGTACAGTAAGAGAGAGGGGAAAGGAGGGAGGGAGGGAGGAAGTCAGAGAGTCAGAGAGTGAACGAGAGAGAAAAGGGGGGAAGGGAGAGAGGAATGTACAGTCAGAGCGTGAGAGAGAGGGGAGATGCAGCAACAGAGAAAGACGGGGAGGTAGGAGACTAGTAGTTACCGCTGTATGAGTATCAATTAATTAGGTCATATCCTTCCCTTCTCCTCTCATCTTTTTATGAAGAGAATCATGTTCAGTGTTTCTAACTAAGGCAGTCTTTGAATGTCATAATACAAAATGTATTTCATAAGACAACTGTAATAATTATTTTATTTTAGTCCATAGCTTCAAGTAATTCTTTTTGAGCACATTTCTCCCATAATCCTTGTAGTGATAATAATGACTGGTGTTTTTATATATCACCCCTGTGATACCTCCAGTCTATGACTAACTTCCCATCTGTTAGCTCTGTCGTTTATTAAGTCCTCTTTTATCCAGCATTATACCGCACTCAACATAAAATAGTGTGTGTATGTCACACACTCGCATACAAACACAAAAGTGAGGACCAGACATACAGTAGTTCTCATGTGACCACGTGGAATTAGCAACGACCCAGGCTTCAATGTCTTTACCTCCTCAAGGAACACCTTCCTTGCTAGGGCAGGTAAAGACACCTTGGACATGAACCCCCAACACCCCTGTCTCACATTCACATCAAACGAGCAACTAACGTCCCTCAAAGCCTCACAACCCACAATGCACCGGGGCCAGCCGTACCGAGCCACACCACGAGGACGTGGATTTAATTAGATATTAGTATCCAGCCGCGTCTGAATTAATCAAATCAATGCCACTCATTAATTTAGTAGAAGAACATACAATTAAAGGGCTATTAGCGTTCTCTCAGGAGTCTGCCCTTTCATCCTGCCAGTAGAACATTGGGACTTGGCCCAGGTCCAGAGGCAAAGCGTTCTCTTTTCCTTTTTAACCGGCACTTCCTCTCCTCCGCCTGACTCGATTCTACTCCTCTTCTCCAGGCTGATGCCATAGAAGTACAATGACTAGATGTAGTATGTGCAAAAAATAAACATCGGCGTAACTTTAAATCAATACTCTCTTTTATCCATAAGCATAACATTTAGTGGGAGGATGATAGAGAAATATGTTTTCTTTTTGTATTTGCATGTTTATGGTACTGATTTAGACCCAGCCACCTACTAGGTACCTACAAGTGTACTGGGACTTTTAGGTTCTATCTTCATTTGGTCCCTGGCCACATTGAGTTCAACACTAACATAATTTCCATGACTTAATGGTGCTTGACAGCATTTATCCTGTAAGTAGCTCGTCATTTAGGATGACGTCTCAAGAGTTTTAAACAAAACTCTCGAAATGTCAACACACTGTAGCATAGTCCCAGTCAATGCTTAACAGGGCACTCTCTAAATAGGGTGACGAGATTTGGAGATTTAGGGAATGAGCACACAAATAATCCAGCACCCAAAACTAGGTCATTTTATAATAATATATTTTGTTCAGATAATGTATCATTTGATCATGGCTGTGCATATCTCAATTGAGGAGGTAAGGAAACTAGACTGAAAATAAGATTTTAAGCTTTTACATAGACTTTGAAGTAGTACTGTATTGTACATGGGACTATAGGGTCCCTTACAAGCTTTAAACAGTAAATACTTCTATCGGATTTCCTACAAACATACAGTCAAATATAATCTTATTTAAATACAGCAGGGGAAATCCTCCGCATTCAAAATGTCAATCTCTGCACCGCATACAGCTGGCCACCTGTTTCTCCCAAAGCACTGAAGCAAACCAGGCTCTGACAGAAAATAATTCTGGGCCAAGGAGATTCTTTTTCTCTCTCTCTCTCTTTTTTTTTGCTCTTGTGAATTAAAGTTAAAACGCTTTCGCTCTGAGTAATCCAGACTCCTCCGACGAACAGTCATTTTTAATTAAAAACATTACCCCATTTACAGAGGAAACCAAAGTGAAGCCTGAAAAAAATACTAACTGTACAGGGATTTCTCTCTCTACTTCGACCTAGCACTCACTCGATTTTCTCTCTCTCTCTTTCTCGATTTTCTCTCCCTCTCTCACTCTCTGTCTCTCTGTTTCAATCTTTCTTTCTCTTTCCCTCCTTCTCTCCTCCTCCCGCCCTCCCATCCAACGCTTCAGTTGATCAAAGGAAGTTCCAGTTTCTTGCTGGTTTTTAATGGTTATGTAACTTTCTCCTGATGAAATACTGGCCTGGGCACAATACTAACCCATCCAGAGCTGAACTGGACCATAGAATTCCTGCAATTGGACTTTTTGGGGTTATGTGATCCTGGCAGGAAGTCAATCCAACTCACACTGCGGCAACGCTTGGCTACTTGGAACGATTGTAAACACCCTAATAAAATGTAATTAATAGGTACCATATACAATGTTTACTGAGTAAAACTGAGTCCAAAAAACTTTGATTAATCACATAAAAACAAGCAATATCAGCACAGGAATATAACTAAATAAAGCAATATTTCTTAACCACAGGCATATGGGTCTTCTGCAGTGCAGTTTTGATTGAACCCCTCCTCTTGTGATGAGCTATGTGTAGTTGGAATGAAGTGTTGTTTCTCTGAGAGCAGCAGGACTCTGGCTAGTCTTCCCCAGTGCGTGTTTGATTGAACCTCTCCTGTGAGGAGCTAAGTGTATAGTTTTATAGAGAGGGGCAGTTCCAGAGCTGTGTCTGTATCTGGGTCTCTGCCATACGGCCAGGCCCCACCTCTGACTGTCATCCTGCCTGACATTAGGGGGCTAAGCTGTATCTCATTAGGCCTACGGTGGCAGTGATCCCGTCAACATCACTTGAAGCTCTGGCTCCCACCATAGGGGAAGAGACAGGTTGTCTCCAAGGTAACGGCCAGATCATTTGGCAGGAACTGCATGCCTTGTTATCCCACAGAAACCCACAGATACTGTAGGCAGGCGCAGTTGGCACACATGCACACACACACACACACACACACACACACACACACACACACACACACACACACACACACACACACACACACACACACACACACACACACACACACACACACACACACACACACACCAATACACGTGCGTAAAGACAAACACACGTATAGTCACTCCACTGCACATAGACATCAGCTCCCTCTCTGCCAATCAAACATCCGGCTATTCCTCTGTGTCCAGTATTGATTTAAAACACAATGAAGCCAAGGGCGGACCAACCGTTTAGGAAAAACCATTGAGTTCATTTGCTGCTCGTACCCTAGGGATAATCATTCTCACTGTTGAAAGAGAAATTGATTTCTGTTAATCATGAGCCAGCGTTATTCAAATCAGTGGGGGGGGGGGGGTCAAACCAGATATCTTGAAAGAGGGGGTTAGAGAGGGTTATACAAGCAGAGTCAAGTATTTAGGTCATAAACGGCAGTATAAAATTGTTTTTTAGGGGGGTTGTTACAGTAAATGACATGAGTTTGTATATAACCATAGAAATTGAACTGACAGAATGACGTGTACATCTAACTCATTCCCACCTGATCTCAACTAAGTCTCTGGGCCCATATTCACAAAGAGCCTTTAGATTAGGAGTGCCGATCGAGGATCAGTTACGACTTTTAGTTCATAATGAATAACATTTTATGAACATTGTATAACCTGACCCTAGATCAGCACTCCTACTCTAAAAACACTTTTTGAATACATGCCCTAACCCCCTGTCACATACTCTACTGTACATCCTGAATGCCAAAAGTGGACTGACCATTCCATTGCCAGGTATGACAAGAATAGCCCTGATCAGACAGCCAGAACAACTGGATGAATTGTAGCATGGTCTATCGATAGGAGGTCAATGGGACAGGGACTGACCTCCTGGACCAACATAACAGCCTCAGGACAAAGGCTGACATGATCATGGCCCCATTTTTAACCAGCCTGATGGTGCTATTTTGAGTGAGACTGGATAATTGTTGTAGATCTGTTTGTGAGTGTGTTCAAATAAAGTGTTTGGGGAGAGAGAGAAATCATTAGTTACGACCAATGATGTATATAAACCCTGGATTGCTGATGCTATGTATTGGCCATTGAGAGGCTTTGAAGTCACCGGTCGGCCATATTGGCTCTTCCCCCAGTAGGAGCAGTCCTCCATAGGAATGAATGGAATTCTACAGTATTTCAATTAAATGTTTTAATGACAAAATGTCATGTATTGAAGTATCTTTTGCTATAGCGGGGAAAGTAACATTAGTAAGCTAAAAAATATATACTAAAGGAAAATATACCATGTATTTTTTATGTTTTTATGTTTAGCTCACATAATATAATTTAAGATTATGCATTAAGGTGTCTGTAATACAATACAGTGAGGGAAAAAAGTATTTGATCCCCTGCTGATTTTGTACGTTTGCACACTGACAAAGAAATTATCAGTCTATAATTTTAATGGCAGGTTTATTTGAACAGTGAGAGACAGAATGACAACAAAAAAATCCAGAAAAACGCATGTCAAAAATGTTATAAATTGATTAGCATTTTAATGAGGGAAATAAGTATTTGACCCCCTCTCAATCAGAAAGATTTCTGGCTCCCAGGTGTCTTTTATGCAGGTAACGAGCTGAGATTAGGAGCACACTTTTAAAGGGAGTGCTCCTAATCTCAGCGTGTTACCTGTATAAAAGACACCTGTCCACAGAAGCAATCAATCAATCAGATTCCAAACTCTCCACCATGGCCAAGACCAAAGAGCTCTCCAAGGATGTCAGGGACAAGATTGTAGACCTACACAAGGCTGGAATGGGCTACAAGACCATCGCCAAGCAGCTTGGTGAGAAGGTGACAACAGTTGATGCGATTATTCCCAAATGGAAGAAACACAAAAGAACTGTCAATCTCCCTCTGCCTGGGGCTCCATGCAAGATCTCACCTCGTGGAGTTGCAATGATCATGAGAACGGTGAGGAATCAGCCCAGAACTACACGGGAGGATCTTGTCAATGATCTCAAGGCAGCTGGGGCAATAGTCGCCAAGAAAACAATTGGTAACACACTACGCCGTGAAGGACTGAAATCCTGCAGCGCCCGCGAGGTCCCCCTGCTCAAGAAAGCACATATACATGCCCGTCTGAAGTTTGCCAATGAACATCTGAATGATTCAGAGGACAACTGGTGAAAGTGTTGTGGTCAGATGAGACCAAAATGGAGCTCTTTGGCATCAACTCAACTCGCCGTGTTTGGAGGAGGAGGAATGCTGCCTATGACTCCATGAACACCATCGCCACCGTCAAACATTATGCTTTGGGGGTGTTTTTATGCTAAGGGGACAGGACAACTTCACTGCATCAAAGGGACGATGAACGGGGCCATGTACCGTCAAATCTTGGGTTGAGAACCTCCTTCCCTCAGCCAGGGCATTGAAAATGGGTCGTGGATGGGTATTCCAGCATGACAATGACCAAAAACACACAGCCAAGGCAACAAAGGAGTGGCTCAAGAAGAAGCACATTAAGGTCCTGGAGTGGCCTAGCCAGTCTCCAGACCTTAATCCCATAGAAAATCTGTGGAGGGAGCTGAAGGTTCGAGTTGCCAAACGTCTGCCTCGAAACCTTAATGACTTGGAGAAGATCTGCAAAGAGGAGTGGGACAAAATCCCTCCTGAGATGTGTGCAAACCTGGTGGCCAACTACAAGAAATGTCTGACCTCTGTGATTGCCAACAAGGGTTTTGCCACCAAGTACTAAGTCATGTTTTGCAGAGGGGTCAAATACTTATTTCCCTCATTAAAATGCAAATCATTTTATAACAATTTTGACATGCGTTTTTCTGGATTCTTTTGGTGTTATTCTGTCTCTCACTGTTCAAATAAACCTACCATTAAAATTATAGACTGATAATTTCTTTGTCAGTGGGCAAATGTACAAAATCAGCAGGGGATCAAATATTTTTTTCCCTCACTGTACATGTGGCAAAATTAATGTAGACATTAATAAATGCAGTTCTAAAGCTTCCAAAAATATTTTTTACAACGTAAGGGAGTGCTAAAATGGAGGCACGTTGGTTTCAACACAGTGCCCCCTATCAGTCAACTAGTGTATATATAAATCATTGGTTGCAACCACATTGGAACACATTGACCCATTGTGCTAGCCTAGTTCCTAGCAGTAGTGGGCCTAATCTTCTCTGCTTGTCTCTGGGGAAAACCAACAAACACAAACATACCAAGCCAGGCCCCATTGCCACAAATAATCACATGTATTTCTCTTAGGGAAACATCTGACTATCAAGGTTTTGTAAGTCAGGAGGGGATACCGTTTGCAGATTTGTTTAGTGCTTCCTGCACTGACTCGAGCTTGTAAAAATGCAATAATAAGCAGGGCATTTACAGTGTGCCATGTCGTGCATACGTTTACGACTTCGGTGATCAGCTTAGATTTTATACCACCATTAATATACATCCCCTCTGTGAAATGAAAAAATTAAGAAATATATCACACCCAAAACAAATCCCAAACTCTCCAAATACCCGAGCCATAATCATATCTTCATATCTTTAAATTAACTGTAAACAAATAAACAAGCTCCTTCTGCAAGGAAGGAATTCCTTATGTAAATCCTTCACATACTGAAATTGCAACAAAGTTGGACAATATTTTCCAATTTCCTGGTTGGTTTCATAGCTGTGATACTTTTTGTTTTATTCATCCTGGATCTTAATATCATAATGCTGTATTTAGCTTCACACTCAACTGGGACATCAGATAAACTGTTCGAACAACAACTGTGTCAAAGTTAGACGTTGCCATATTTGCCTGTGCAAAACAAACCGTATTTCTGCATGTTTGTTTTTGTTTGGTGGCCGGGGCTCTGCCCTGCAAGGCAACTGTTTTGTTTCCTACATCTGGCAACAAAAGCATGTGATCAATCATTCATAATAATTTATGACGTCGCCACATAATGGCCAGCCCAGGCTCGTAAAAATATATTTGCATTACACAAGGTCCCTTCAGCACATCTCAATAACAATACAATAAATGTTGTTTTTGTCCATACACATAGCTCTGATAAGAGAGCAAACTTTAGCCTCTGTTAGATACAGTGGAGAATAGGGCCAGGGCAGAAGTGTATGTTGCGATGTTGCTATCCCATGCTGAACCCCATCCCTTAGTTCCTGTTCTCCCAGCTAAGCCAACATCCCGCTGCTTTTCCCTTTCCCAAGTGTAACAGTCTTGCTTCTGTCCCTTTCCTCACCCCAACCTGGGCTTGAACCAGGGACCCTCTGCACACATCAACAACTGACACCCACGAAGCATCGTTACCCATCGCGCCACAAAAGCCGCGGCCCTTGCAGAGCAAGGGGAACAACTACTTCAGGACTCGGTGCGAGTGACGTCACCCTATTGAAACGTTATTAGTGCGCACCACCGCTAACTAACTAGCCATTTCACATCGGTTACACAAGCCTTGTTGATATTAGTATTTTGGTAGTCCCCGACTCGGCGCAAACGCCCTTCTTTAACCCGTCGGTCCTGAGCAACATGGTCTTTAAGTCAGACACACTGTCCCCTTCATTCATCCTGTCACAATGTAGTAAACAGACTCAGTTCCACCCAAAAGCTACATAGCAGGAAGCATCTCTCTGCACATGAGAGCCCTTGGATTATACCACTGGGTGTGCTTTGTGCAGATGCTGTGGACAATCCATCACGTCTTATAACAAGTCTAAAGTAACATAACAGTTTCTGAGCCAGCACTCTTACTGTACTGGAGTTGTGCAACAGCACTACAATCCCACAATGCAGTTTGTTTTCTCCTTCAACTTTTTTATATTGAAAGTAACAAACATTTCTGAGCCAGCCAGCCGCTCTTACTGTGCTGGAGTTGTGCAGCAGCACTAGGGTACCCACAATGCTGTTTGTTTTTGTCCATACATCGATTTCTTTCTTACCTTGACATGCTGTCTGGCATGCAGCCGTGACCTGGATAGCCTTCTCCTCTTGGACCCTGCGACATGCCGGGCCGAGATTTCCACGACTCCATTAACGCGGTAACAGGCGAAATTAGATTCAACAAGGGGTTCGTCCCGTGATCCCTTGGGTCGTGCCGTGAGAAAGACATTGTCCCCTGCGCTCCGATCTGGTAGTGAAACGAGTGTCCGCCTGAATTAACACCCACAATGGCCGAGGTGGGCACAACGTTGTTGTTGTTCTCTTGGTAGTAGCTGCCATCGTTGTTCTCTTGTTTAACTTTAGACAGGAGGTTGTGGGGGAACACGCCGGCTTCGTAACTGCCATTCATCTCCGTGCCCGGAGGTCCCAAGATCCCAGAGAGACTGTATTCGTCAATGTTGTCCCTCAGAGACAAGTAGGTGATCTCGGACGGACCTGACTGGAAGAGACCCATAGAGTGTTGCTGCTGCTGGTCAGTGTAGCACTGAGGATTCATGCATCCGCCGCCATCTTTGTTTGGCTCACTCTTTATCTGTGTGATGAAAGGTGAGCCATTGCCGGGGCAGCTGGTGGCCTGGTTACACTTTGTGTTGTTGCTACCGTTACCCAGACACATGCTCCTATAGTCTGTGTCGGGTTCATTCTTGATGAACTTCACCATACCCATGTGGTCCAGGCCTACGTTGAACATCTCCCCGTCCACGCTCTCCACCTTGGGGAACTCAAACTCCTTGAAATCCTGCTGGTCTCTTCGTCCCTCGGGACTGTTGGAGTCATTCTGGACCAGGCCCAGTTCACTAGCAGGGCTGGACACAGCAAACCCACCCCCGCCGCCAGAGGAGTTCCTGGGGCTCGAGGACATTGCCATGGGGCCCCCGGTGGTCGGACTGGAGATAGACGATGAAGCCCTCATGTTGTTGGTGCTGCCAGTGGGGCTGGAGACAGACGATGACCTCATGTTGGTAGAGGTGCTGTATGACGGTGGGGAGCGCACGCTGCTCATGCTCTGGGGGCTGGAGATGGGCGAGCGCATCACATTGAGGGGGCTGGTGAGCGGAGGCGACCCCACCGTGCTGGAGCCTGCCGGGCTGCAGGTGGCCGAGTTCCTCCTGTGGACGTGGTTGTGGGCCAGAGCTGGTCCAGCAGCATTATGCTGGTTGACGGGGTTACTGATGGTCGAACAGGCGAACGGCCCCCCAAAGCAGGTGGGGCTGGTGGTGGACGAAACTAGGTTGTTGCTGCCCCCGGGGCTGGAGATGGAGCTGGGCGTCTGGGGGCTGCAGGACAGAGACAAGCCTAAGACGGCTGACCCTGCTGGGGTTCCAGATGAGCAGCAATCCCCTGGGGTGGAGCTAGGCTGCTTCGGGAACCCCGTAGAAGGGGACTTCAACTTGGGGCTCCCCGTGGACGCAGCACACTGGCTGTCCTCGAGACAGAGGCGCCTGCAAACTCCCGCTGGGTACATCTTCCCCGGACTACAATGGCCCCCCTGTTGGCCGAAGCCGCCAAAGTCTGTGGCCTCCCTGGCCGCGTTCATGTACAAGCCCATGGATTCAGCCACAGTTTTGGACAGCTCCTTGGAGTCCATCATCTCTGGCTTCCTCCCATGGAGGGAACTGTTAAAGAGGGGGAGAACAAAAGGCTGCCGTTGGTTCTGGGTCAGTTTGAGAGTAGGCTGCTGCTCTGGCTTCTTCTTCTCTTCGTTGTTATTGTTACTCTCCTTGCTGTCGGCTGTGTTGCTGCTGGGGGAGCAGCTGACATTGACTATGTCCATCAGGACATCACTGTTGCTGTTCAGGTTCAGGCTGTCGGCCTCCTCGGCTCCACTGCAGCAGTAGTCCATGGCACTGCTGGGGACATGGGACCATCTGTTCTTCTCTGTGTCCGTGGATCCTTCGAAGAAACTTGGGTATCTTTTGGTCTCCATCGCTGGGTCATTGATTTACCTGCAGGTTGAAGAAATACATTAATTTGATGAATGCTCTTTAAATATGAATTCAAAGTGGTAGGGTATTTTTAATGCATTATTGACATAGCATGCAAAAGCCACTGGAATCTCACATTGCCGAAACTGAGAGCATACTACTGAATATAAAAACTGTAATTTAACACAAATATTTATTAAATCATGAACAGTGTAAAGTATTTATTTAATGGATGGCGATTTCATTAAGATTGACTTAAGTGTGTTTTATAGCGGGAAAATTATGCCAAACATCTACAGTATCCAAGTTAAGTATCCTTTTAAATCAGCAAGCATTTTCTCTGTCAATCAAGTCATATTCATTTCTGCAAAATCATTTTAGACATTCCTCCTCACTTAGTTAACTGTTTATTTGCTTTGGTTTTTAAACTAAGAATCCCTGAAATGGTTATACAGGGGAACTTTGTCTAAGTCACGGTATCCCAAATGGCACCCTTTTCCCTTTAACGTTCAATACTCTTGACCAGAGCCTTATGGGGGAATAGGGTGTCATTTTGGACAGCCTAAATCATGTTTGGAGACCTGAGAAAATGGGGGGGGGGGGGTCATAGAACGATTATTCAATTATTATTATAGATTGTGTGTTGTCATGTCTGGGTAATAATAGTTCTATGACTCAATTCCCCATCACACCTTATCATACATAACAAGTTCCTTCTTATAATTTCTTTAGATGTATGACATGATAACTTCTGGTTTGCCGGATTAATTGCACTAACTGTACTATTAAATCGCCAAGTCAATAGTTTGATTTAAAAAAAAATACATCACGTAGTTTTATAGTGTTCATTTCCTCCTCTTGGGGCCTTCCATTGGATAGAGACAGACACAGCGTCACATAAACTATCATCACGCCATTCACGGATTGGTCCGACTATTCTGTCAATCCCCTATTGTTTTTTCAGACACAACATAGCTGCGACATAACTTGAAAATGGTATCTATCTTTGAGCGTCTTCTGGAAAACATATAACAACTTTGGAGAATAATTCAATGCGCAATATTGACCCATGCTATCACATTTAGCCCTTTGTATTATGCGTAATGTAATGTTGTTGTTCCTAAACTTATGCCCTGGTAAACTTATGTTTTAGCCTACTGTCAAAGAGAAGGACTAAAGAAAAACACTGATATTTTGATTGAGGTGACCTAATTACGGGTCAGGCTATAATAAATGAGAAAGCTTATGAGATAGGATAGTTGTCGACGCACAAACTACAAAAACAGGTAGGCTACATGCCAGGTTGTAACGACAGATGAAGGCTATGCAATATTTCGGGGGGCAATCTGATCTACCAAAATGCACATCACAGTTTTGACATTGATGGTAACTGATCGAAGAGTGTGCAAAACTATTTCAAAAGTGCATTGATAGTTAGAATGCAGGTCATTTCAGACATCGCAGTTCTGCAATGACAGCAGAGCAAGCCGTACTCTTATCCATTATTTATTATTGTAAAGAATGATTATCTGATGGAAATGTCGCTGGAGACAAAGTTCAAATTGTTATTAACTGATCTTTGAAAAGTCATAAACAACTGATTTTAAGTTTAGATTCCATAATAAATAAATGCGCCCAATAGCCTGCTGGGCGCAAATAAGTCAAATTATTATTATTATTATTATTAGGCTATTTTTATTGTTTAGAGAATAAGAGAGCAGCCTTTAATTGTATTTATAGTCTATACTGTAGGTCACAATCTGTCCGAGCTGTCCCCCAGGATATAGTTCAAAGTTAAAGATTTCCTGGGGATAATTCAGGTGATAATTCAAGTGGTTTACATTTCGTATAGGGAGTGGACATATTAATCTAAGCATTATAATAACCACACGTCTTTTACCTACCTCGAGCTATATCATTCTGCGCTCTTACCTTAATTACGACATTCAGATTTGTCAAGTGGCTGTGTTGCTGGGCGGCAATAATCCAGAAGAGAGAATAAAGACACGAAACCAAGCCTGTACCTTATTTCTTCTTCTTTACAATATCCCCCACTTCAGCTATTCTGCATTTTCTCTTGCCATACATCCACTAGTTTCAGTTCTGACAGCTCAACGCACAGAACAGTAGGCTAGAACTCTGCTGAGCTGCGTAGCCTATATCACTCGTAATCCTCAACATCAAGACGCTGCTTTGACACACCAGTCGAGAGCGACATATAGATCGGACGCATCAGATATTCTCACATTCGGACCATAATTCCGCAGATTTATGATTTTCTAGCCCTTCGATAGAATGACTGATAAAAACAGCGAAGGAGTCAGACAGACTTGCAGTGCGACGTCATTCTGTGCACATGAACCCTCCTCCTGTAACGAGTGCAATACAAACTCTGAAGGGGTGGCAGGGACGAGAGAGGGGGAGGGAGAGGAAGGGAGGGAGTGCGTTCGGTCGCAGGCTCCTGAGCACAGGTACGCTATTGCGCTGGAAATAGGGCACCTTTACATTTGAAGTATGGTTGAGTTTCTCCGTTTTAATACTTAATACTCAACATGCTTTTTGGATAGGAGGAGACCGTCTCAAGAGCGTTGAACGAGATGAAATAAACATGACAGCTGTCAAAAAATTGTTTAGATAGTGTAGAACATAATAATACATTGCAGTAGGCTATAAATACGACATTTACTAATAGGCCTACATTAAACTTGAATAAATTACACAGCAGGCCTATTCAACAGTAGGCCTATTCATGTTGCAAAAAAACCCCAGGTATATTATGCATATTATGCATCGTTTACCACTTTGAAATCTCAGTATTGCTCTTTGACAATGGCACTGTGCTTTGCAAGGCTGACATTTTGCACATTTATCTGTAATAATGTGCTGGTGTGAGGTTATACTAACTGTATGCCAACTTGTTGTTTGAGTAAAACACCCACAGCCCCTGAAGTGGATATATGTTAATAGCTGTCTGACATATAGGGCATAGGCCTAATGAGACTGTTACATCTTCCCCCTTGGCAGGAACTGGCTGCATAATCTATCAACCTTTCTTAGTCAGAGATAGCTTATGAAGATAAAACCATCAACAACAGTAACTGTTTAGTGCCTATGAATCATAAATAAGCATCAAATTAGCCTTAAAGATGATATGTAGTGGGAATAACACATGATAATACACAAGTCAGGTTCAGATGAAAAAAAAACCATTCTGCTGTGTAGTGTTAGCAGAGTGAAATCAAAACAGGATGTTGGTGCTTTTCCTCTGACTACATCCTTTGATCTTAGATAGGAGCGACTAATAACCCATAATATATAAATACCAGCACACTGGACACGTCACTAAGTCATAGAGGTGAATTCAGTGATTTCTCTCGGCTTTATAGCCTATATACATACAGTGGAGAGATACAGTGGAGCTCTCAGTTTTAGTACAGTATTGCAACATGTTATGACTGGAGAAATTGTGTCCACAGGATGGCGCTATATTTCGGTTTCTGATCTGGCACTCCAAATCGTATTAAATCAAATCAAATTGTATTTGTCACATGCGCGGAATACAAGAAGTGTAGACCTTACAGTAAAATGCTTACTTACAAGCCCTTAACCAACAATAACGTTTTAAGAAAAAAAGAAGTGTTAAGTAAAAAAGAAAAAAGAACAGTAACAAATAATGAAAGAGCAGCAGTAAAATAAAAATAGCAAGGCCATATACATGGGGTACCGGTACAGAGTCAATGTGTGGGGGCACCTGTTAGTCGAGGTAATTGAGGTAATATGTACATGTAGGTAGAGTTAAAGTGACTCTGCATAGATAACAAACAGAGAGTAGCAGCAGTGTAAAAGGGGTGGAGGGTGGGGGGGTGCAATGAAAATAGTCTGGGTAGCCATTTGATTAGCTGTTCAGGAGTCTTTTTGGCTTGTGGGTAGAAGCTGTTAAGAAGTCTTTTGGACCTAGACTTGGCGCTTCGGTACTGCTTTGTCCTTGCAGAAGCAGAGAGAACAGTCTATGACTAGGGTGGCAAAAGTCTTTTACATTTTTTAAGCCTTCCTCTGACACCACCTGGTATAGAGGTCCTGGATGGCAGGAAGTTTGGCCCCAGTGATGTACTGGACCGTACGCACTACCCTCTGTAGTGCCTTGCAGTCGGAGGCCGAGCAGTTGCCATACCAGGCAGTGATGCAACCCGTCAGGACGCTCTCGATGGTGCAGCTGTAGAACCTTTTGAGGATCTGAGGACCCATGCCAAGTCTTTTCAGTCTCCTGAATGGGAATAGTCTTTGTTGTGCCCTCTTCACGACTGTCTTGGTGTGTTTGGACCACGATAGTTTGTTGGTGATGTTAACAACAAGGAACTTGAAGCTCTCATCCTGCTCCACTACAGCCCCGTCGATGAAAATGGGGGCGTGCTCTGTCTTCCTTTTCCTGTAGTCCACAATCATCTCCTTTGTCTTGATCACGTTGAGGGAGAGGTTGTTGTCCTGGCACCACACGGCAGGTCGCTGACCTCTTCCCTATAAGCTGTCTCATCGTTGTCAGGAATCAGGCATACCACTGTTGTGTCATCGGCAAACTTAATGATGGTGTTGGAGTCATGCCTGGCCTGCAGTCATGAGTGAACAGGGAGTACAGGAGGGGACTGAGCACGCACTTGTGAGGGGCCCCCGTATTGAGGATCAGCGTGGAGGATGTGTTGTTATCTACCCTTACCACCTGGGGGCGGCCCTTCAGGATGTCCAGGATCCAATTGCAGAGGGAGGTGTTTAGTCCCAGGGTCCTTAGCTTAGTGATGAGCTTTTAGGGCACTATGGTGTTCAGCGCTGAGCTGTAGTCAATGAATAGCATTCTCACATAGGTGTTCCTTTTGTCCAGGTGGGAAAGGGCAGTGTGGAGTGCAATAGACATTGCATCATCTGTGGATCTGTTGGTGCGGTATGCAAATTGGAGTGGGTCTAGGGTTTTTGGGATTTTTAATTTTACCCTTATTTTACCAGGTAAGTTGACTGAGAACATGTTCTCATTTACAGCAACGACCTGGGGAATAGTTACAGGGGAGAGGAGGGGGGGGGGATAATGGTGTTTATGTGAGCCATGACCAGCCTTTCAAAGCACTTCATGGCTACAGATGTGAGTGCTACTGGTCGGTAGTTATTTAGGCAGGTTACCTTAGTGTTCTTGGGCACAGGCACTATGGTGGTCTGCTTGAAACATGTTGGTATTACAGACTCAGTCAGGGACAGGTTGAAAATATCAGTGAACACACTTGCCAGTTGGTCAGCGCATGCTCGGAGTACACATCCTGGTAATCCGTCTGGCCCTACGGCCTTGTGAATGATGTTGACCTGTTTAAAGGTCTTACTCACATCGGCTACTGAGAGCGTGATCACACAGTCGTCCGGAACAGCTGATGCTCTCATGCATGTTTCAGTGTTACTTGCCTCGAAGTGAGCATAAAAGTAATTTATCTCGTCTGGTAGGCTTGTGTCACTGGGCAACTCGCGACTGTTTTTCCCTAAGTATTGGGCTGGAACAAAAACAGTTGTACCCAGTGGGCTGAATTCAGTATACCATGATCCCAGTTCAGTTTCCCCTGAGCCAGACATAACCCAAATAAGAGAATCGGCAGCTGGGAGTCAGTGGAGAGCACTGGAGGCTGGTGGGAGGAGCTATAGGAGGACAGACTCATTGTAATGGCTGGAATGGAATAAATGGACCTGAGTCAAACGTGGTTTCCATGTGTGTTATGTGTTTGATACCGTTCCATTTATTCCATTCCAGCCATTACAATGAGCCGTCCTCATATATAGCTCCTCCTACCAGCCTTCACAGAGAGACAGAGAGAGACAGAGAGAGAGAGAGAGAGAGAGAGAGAGAGAGAGAGAGAGAGAGAGAGAGAGAGAGAGAGAGAGAGAGAGAGAGAGAGAGAGAGAGAGAGAGAGAGAGAGAGAGAGAGAGAGAGAGAGAGAGGAGAGAGAGAGAGAGAGAGAGAGAGAGAAAAAAACACACTTCTCTATGGTATTTACAGGTTCATTTGAGGGCCATGACCAAGGTGAAGCTAGCTACAGTACATCTACCAGCAGACAGTGTTGAGAGACAGACAGACAGAGCCCAACCTGCAGCATTGCCTTTCCCTGGTCTGCTCTGCTGGCTGTTAATCCTGCATGGTTGGGAACCTGCTTAAAAGAGCAGGAAATTTGTTCCCAAGGAGGAGATAACCACCACAGTTTCCCGCCTCCGCTCTGGCAGCCAGGCAGCTCTTCCTCATTTATCTCACAAAATGGCCGCCAATCAATCGCTGCCTGCTATAGGTACAGACCAGATCATAAACATGTCTGTTTCGTGGGCTTAACTTCTCTCTAGGGTATGGATCTTTAAAGACCAGGTTGCAATTACATTTTGCCCCCAAAAATGGAATATAAACCACTTGTAGGTGGCAATACCCCCCCTCTTATTATAGTTTTACATTTTTTTATTATGATACATGACCTTTAAAGTCTTTGGCGAACTTTCACTATAAGGACTTTACTGGTATATATCAATGCATTTACTGTATAGAATTTCTGATTATGAAGATTTTACATAGTTTCTGGGATCTCTCTTGCTTCAGGCACTTAACCTGATGTATTTTCGAAGCAGGATTCAAACTGCTCTAAGATTAAGGTCTGTTTACTACAGCAGGAAAAGAATCCTGCAGAAACAGGAAATGTTTATTATTATGTGGATTATAATTAACGGACATTTTTGTAGGGGTTGATACATTTTTCGTAAGGGACATTACAGACTTCAGAAGCGTTTTTAAAGCTCAAATACACTACAGGTTTAAATGTTCCTGCATTGCAGGAAAGTTCTCCAGCAACAGGGTGATCAAATGAACATCCAACATCTGTAGTGACAGTTAGTCCTCTTGGTTGAATGATAACTATGATTAGAGACATCATCCGCTCCAGTGATCGGAGTCAGGCGGTATTGTAGACGGTACGGCAGATTACTGTAGCAGCAGCAGCGACGTGATCATGAGAGGGAGAGGTACAGGGTGCCTCATGGGGACAGGTGAATTGGAGCATGTTAACTCCAAAACAAAACACTTCCGCAACAGCAGAAGTTACTGTCCCCACTGTATGTAGTAATTATGGTGTTAGTTCTAATCAGCCAACTGCCAACCCGACATCCCCTGTTTTGTTAATGTCCCACTCGAATGTCGGCAGTGTCATTTTTCATCTCAGCCATAGACTGGCTAATGTTCAATTCCAGCAATACTAAAAAGATTTTTTTGGGACACTACCAGTCAACAGTTGTATTCAGTACAATACGTTTTTTCCCCACAACTTTAAGCCATTTCTTCCCTATGTTATTGTGTCTTTAATTTGTCTAATGACACAGTTTGTTTTGTCTAATGACGCTATTCCTCAACCTCATCTTCTTTATTTAGCTCAATGAATATATTTAGCTGTCAAACGGTTGGATTGCGATAAACCCACACTACTGGTCAAGTGTACAGGCCAGTACCCACTTTCACCAATGTCTTCCCTGTGGCTCAGTTGGTAGAGCATGGTGTTTTGGGTTCGATTCCCATGGGGGGCCAGTACAAAAGAGAAAATGCATGAAATGAAATGAAAATGTATGAAATGTATGCATTCACTACTGTAAGTCGCTCTGGATAAGAGCGTCTGCTAAATGACTAAAATGTAAATGTAAGCAGTGTTCTTTGACAGCCTTGCCCGTGTGTGGCACGTTTTGTATCCGTCGTCCGTGCTATGTGTGTCTTACGTTTCAGTGGGCTAACAGGGCCCATGGGTGTAGGTTTCATTAAGGTTGTTTGTTTGGACACAGTGACTCATTTGGGGAACACACAAGACACAACGATACGTCTCTAACGACAGCCTCTGTCCGATTGCCACCGCAAACCATTTCTTTAGTAAATGAGGTGGATCCTCGGCCGTGCCAGGAGCATATTGGATGAGCAACCTGGTCTCACTGCGTGTGTCCGACTTTAGTTAACACGTCCATGATGCATTGCGGCGTCACACCATAATGCATACGGGGCGTAGTACATGCACACACACGCATATACAGCACACACACACAGTATTGTCTTCACTGTGGGGTTCTAACTCTCTAGCTAGTCCATAAAGGTCAGCTAAAGGGTATGTGTTGTTAGGATGGCTTAACTCATCTCTTTTGAAACCGGAGCTAGCCAGACTCTTAATGTGCAGTATATAGGTCAGGGAATGGTGCTAAGGTACTCAACTGTAATTACATTTCGTCAAAATAAGATGTATAACTCATGTTAAGACTGTTAGGTGTCGTATGGTTATTGGGTCAGTGGAGTTAGTTGAACATGAACGTGATGTGCCTAGTTGATATCAAATATATAATGCCAGTTATTGGGAAATAACATAACCAAAGCCTACGTAGAAACTACAGCCTACAGACAGTCAGATTCTTTTGATAACACTTGTGTTTCCTTTATATGTACTTATCAATTTGGTAAAAGAGCAATTAGCCATAATGTACTACAATGTAATAATCCATCCAGCCACCCATTTGCCCCATTGAACTACATTGTGATTCAGAGAGAAAGAATGAAAACGGACGCATGCGCAAAGCAAACCTACAGCAGTGATACTAGTAACATAAAAAACAGAGGTGGGGTTATGGAGGTTGCATCATCTCATACGTTTGAGTCTGATTTGGTGGAAATTCACGTGCAAATATTTTGAAAACTAAAAATTATATTGGACAACTGATTCAATTCAACGTTATTTCTCCCCTCAGGGCAATTACTAATGTTTTTCAGAGGAATCCATTGTTGGGCGCTGGCTGGCCATGGCTTGTATGTCCCTCTTGGCAATACCAAGGAAGGGCACACTGAGAAAGGTTACGGTGTTTTCACAGGTGCCCAGACTACATAATAACCTCACGTGGAGAAAGAGCGAGCGAGAGAGAGAGAGAGAGAGAAAGAGGGAGAAAGAGGGAGAGTGGGGAGGAGAGAGAGAGAGAGTATGTGAAAGTGAGTGAAAGAAAGATGGGGAGAGAGAGTCATCAAAAAAAGTCAAATTCTACAATATATGGCCTTTAGATCCCTCAAAATAAAAGTTTAAGCGCTTTGATTCGTTCCCATAATAGAATAGGTCGATGGAAATCAAAGACAGACTGTCTAAATATCCTTTTTGCCACGTACCTTAAGCCCTCACATGTGAGACTTCAACTGACTGTTAGCTGTCTGTCACGATCACTGTCTTCAAACTCCCTGTCATAAACGAGCCAAGGCGTAGTGTGCATGTAATTCCACATCTTTAATGGGAGTGAAACCTTTCACAAAAACCAGGTAAACAGAAATCAAATGTGACGCAACTGTTGCGCACACAAACACTTACAGAAAATAATAATTACCCACAAACACAGGTGGGAAAACGGCTGCCTAAGTATGATCCCCAATCAGAGACAACGATAAACAGCTGCCTCTGATTGGGAACCATACTAGGCCAACAAAGGTATAGAAACATAGATATGCCCACCCAAGTCACACCCTGACCTAACCAAATAGAGAATAAAAAAAAGCTCTAAGGTCAGGGCGTGACACTGTCTCCTTTTACTAAGTTTGTTCAGAGACAAAGCACAGGATCTCAGAGTAGGAGTGCTGATCTAGGATCTGTTTCTTCTTTTAAATAATAAGATTATATGTAAGAGGAGACCTGGTCCTAGATCAGCACTCCTACTCTGAGGTACTTTGTGAATATCAGCAAATACCATCTCCAGCCTTTGACACAGTTGTACACCGTAACATGTTTTTGTATTGATATAAATATGACAGGTTGATATAACACCTAAGCCTCGAATAACCTACTCCCTATATAAAATGCTAGCCAGTATTTATTTGAATACCCCTAGGAGATTTAGCCTACAGATGTAGGATCTTAATTTGATCACCCTTTTGCAGGAGAACTTTCCTGCAATGCAGGACATTTAAAATGCGTAGTGTACTTGAGCTTTAAAAATGCTTCTGAGGTTTGTAATCTCGAATCTGAAAATTGATTTTCCCTTACGAAAAATGCATCAACCCATACAAAGTGGTTAAACTGGTTCAAATTAAGATCCTACAGCTGTACACTGTTAACTAAAGCATAGGCGAGCCAGCTGAAACGTGTTTATTATTGAATAACCTGTTTACTCCTGCTGCCTGGCAGTATGAGACACATGATCAATATTTAGTAGGAACACCGGGTATAGAGGCTACATCCCCTGACTCCAGATCAGCACATTAACATGTCCGTTTTCATCACTACATAATGGGATGTTTGACGAAATTGTGTCAAGTAGATTACAAATTGATATTCCCCAGTTACCTTCTAGCACACGTTTCCTTCCCCCTTGCCCGAGTTGGACCAGATGCCAAAGCAGCATGGGATGCAGGGAAAACATTCAAAACATAAATAGCCCAAGGTGCCAGCGGCCTCATTTATAAACATTGTGTAAGTACATAATATACATCAAAACGTGCGTGCTCAAGTTTTCCTGCAAAAGTTGTCATTTATAAAAACTAAAAATGTTTTGTTTATTTTACTTGGCGTGAGAATGTCCTTACCTCCACCCAAACTTCCAACCATGCGTACGCACATTTTCTAGTGGTTGAAGTATTGTATTGCAAGTAAGTACAATATGATGGCATGCTTATTAATTGCAATACTGTGTATTACAAAATTAAAACATAACAAGATGCAGCCGTTGTCTGTTAGTGAAAATCGACATGTTTTGGTTTTGGAATCTAAAATAATGTCTATTTATTTAATCTTCATAACCATTGCAGAATAAATGTGTCATCTTTTTTGGCGTGATGCATTCCCGAAGTTGCCATACAACAAATTACCATGCACATCTCTCATTTAATTGAGCTAGTAGCCTAGTAAAAATATATACTTCAAGTTTTGCTATGTGCATTTATAACATACAAATTTAACAGGTGAACAGACAGTTGACCTTTTACATTGAAGTATGTATTCAACTACTGTAACTACTATTATTACATTTTTGGCCATAGCCTAGACAATGTTTCAGAATCACCTTTATTCACTAAGTACATTTACATATACCCAGAATGTTGAGCGGCAGGTAGCCTAGTGGTTGGAGCGTTGGACTAGTAACCGAAAGGTTACAAAATTGAATCCCCGAGCTGACAAGGTAAAAATCTGTCGTTTTCTGCCCCTGAACAAGGCAGTTAACCCACTGTTCATAGGCCGTCATTGAAAATAAGAATTTGTTCTTAACTAACCTGCCTAGTTAAATAAAGGTAAATATATATATTTTTGAAATATTACGTGGTGACATGGTGCAGCTAGTGATAGACAACATTTAGAGTCATAATACAGACAACAGAGTGTTAACAAATTTGACTTATATTATACTGTACACAACTAGGTAGAGTGAGCATAGAGCTAATACAGAATTAGCAGATATACAAATGTATAGTGGGTATATGGTTGATATACAGTGGATGTACACATTTACACCATCAGTATGAATATATGTTATTACAGAGAGATGGACAGAGTGCAATGCAGTATAGTGCAGTTATTTTGTGTAGAGTTTAGAGAAGGCTTGATGCGGTGTGCAGCATAGAGTGCATAGTCCTTTAGTCTTTATGGGCCAGATGGCCAGTTGGTGAGGCCCACAGCCCGGGGGAAGAACGTTTTCAGGTCGCGGGAGGTTTTGGTCATCAGTGACCTGAAACGCCTGCCAGAGGTGAATTTTTGGAGGATGGGGGGGGACCGGTGTGGGAGGGGTAGGCGATGATCTTTCCTCGATGGAGGGCAGGTGGCAGCCGACGGCCCTCTCTGAAGACCGGACAATGCGTTGCAGTTTGTCCTTGCAGCGGGCAGACTCAGACCCAAACCAGACGGTGATGGAGGAGGTGAAGATGGACTCAACGATTGATATGTAAAACCGGATCGGGATTGACTGGGAGATTTTGCTGCCGCAAGTAGCACATCAGCTGGTGGGCCTTCTTGGTGAACGCTGTGATGTTGTCCTCCCACTTGAGGTTGTGGGAGATGGTGGTCCCCAGGAATTTGAATGACTCAGCCGTGCTAACAGCTGAGCCATCAATCTCGAGGGGGAGAGATGGTTGGGGACGTTTTCTGAAGTCAAACACCATTTCCATGGTTTTGTCTGTGTTGAGTTCCACATTATTGCGACTGCACCGGGCCACTAGCCGGGCCTCGGTACATGGACTCATCGTTGTTGGTGATGAGACCGACCAGAGTTGTACCATCTGCAAACTTGAGTAGTTTGACAGATGCGTTGTTGGAGGTGCAGGTATTGGTGTAGAGTGAGTAGAGTAGAGGTGAGTCCACGCATCCTTGCGGCGCTCCAGTGCTGAGGGATCAAGATGGACAGATGGAGCTGTACACATTCAGCTGGGAGAGTTTGTCTTGTAGCAGTTCTGGGATGATGCTATTGAACGCAGAGCTAAAGCCCACAGACAATATCCTTGCATTTGTTTTTGGGTTATCAAGGTGTTTGAGGATGTAGTGTAAGCCCATGTTGACAGCATTGTCCACAGACCTGTTATCTCTGTAGGCAAACTGCAGTGGGTCGAGGTGACGGTTTTGAGATGGGACAGTACTAGGCGCTCAAAGGTTTTCATGATGACCGAGGTGAGTGCTGCAGGTCTGTGGGCAGTCCAGCATATTTAGGTTGGGGAAAAAATGTCAATGCAAAACATTGTTGAATTCAAACATTCTGCTGACCGGTCTGCACCAACTTGCCATTGCTTTTTCCTTTCAGAAACTCAAATCCAATCAAATTTTCTTTGTCACATGCACCGAATACAACAGGTGTAGACCTTACCATGAAATGCTTACTTACAAGCCCTTAACCAACAATGCAGTTCAAGAAATAGAGTTAATAAAATATTTACAAAAAATGTTTTAAAAAATCTATCAAAAAGTAACAAAATAAATGTACATAACAATAACGAGGCTATATACAGGGGGTACCGGTACCGAGTCAATGTGCAGGTGTACAGTTAGTCAATGTAATTTGTACATGCACTGTAGGTAGGGGTAAAGTGACTAGCAGCAGTGTAAAAACAAAGGGGGGGGGGATTAGTTGTTCAGCAGTCTTATGGCTTGGGGGTAGAAGCTGTTAAGGAGCCTTTTGGTCCTAGACTTGATGCTCCGGTACCGCTTGCCGTGCGGTAGCAGAGAGAACAGTCTATGACTTGGGTAACTGGGGTCTTTGACAATTTTTGGGGCCTTCCTCTGACACCGCCTAATATATAGGTCCTGGATGGCAAGAAGCTTGGCCCCAGTGATGTACTGGTCCGTCCGCGCTACTTTCTGTAGTGTCTTACGGTCAGATGCCAAGAAGTTGCTATACCAGGTGGTGATGCAACCGGTCAGGATGCTCTCGATGGTGCAGCTGTAGAACTTTTTGAGGATCTGAGGAACCATGCCACATCTTTCCAGTCTCCTGTCACTGTAATGAAACTCAGGGAGAAAAAAGTGTAGATTCACGCGCAGAGCGCGGCAGGTGTTTATTTCGCCTTCGCAGAAGGCAGGAATCGTGGTCACAGGCTGGCAATGGTCATACACAGGTAGACAAACAGGTATGTGAATCAAAACTAGGACTGAAGGCTATAACTGGTTCTCACAAACAAGCTAGGAAAAGGCTTAGTAGAGTCGAAACGAACAATACCTCACAAAGGCACAAACAGAAGGAACTGAACTAAATAAGGAGCTGATGAGACCAGGAGAGTAACTAACACAGGTGAAATCAATGAACAAAAATGAAAGACTGGGCTACGTTCAAGAACACAACGAAACAGAACACAAGGTTGACTAAGAAAATAAATACAGAACCTTACAGTCACAGTCCTTTGGCAAATACAGCATAAATTACTACAAAATATTAAAATATTCTGCCAACACCAACAAAAACATTTGATAAAATGTTTAATTGTTCTTTCTTTTAGAAACTGCCGTGACCCGATTTCAATAGTTCCAAATTATACAGCAAATAATGGACATTATTGTCACCATAAAAGGTGAATGGAGGGCGTTTTCCAGGCAGACTTATAGTGCTTGTTCACAATTTATAGGCTTACGGGAATCATACGTATGTATGGTGTACGCCAAGTTCATAAATGTCAACATATATCCGCACGCAGATATTTAGTGTGAAATTTGCGCAACAGTTATAAATAAGGCCCCTGGTTCCAATCCGAACACCCGGGACACTACTGTAAATTGAATTATGCATCGCCACATGGTGTCAGCTTTATTTAAACAGCATTTTAGGGGGGAGGATCATATATTATCAGTGGCCATTTTGGATCAACAGGATGGTCGCGGATGGTCGCAGAGAGTTGATTGTTGACATGATAAGTGGTGTTTTTGTGCAGGTTGATTTCAAGCGACAACGAGACACTTAGAGAGGTGAAAGGCTTAGAAAAATACGACAAGGTTCAATCTGGACAAATTAGTGGTTTGAATTACCGTTCTCCTTTGTCTCTGTCCAGGAAAGTTATTTCTTGAAGAAAACAAAAAGGATTTATTATCTGTTGGAAAATAGGTGGGCGCCAGTTTCAGTTAAGCCGCTGAGGTGAATACAGATTCATTTGCATAGCGGTTCAACTGAGTTCCTTGTTTTTCCATGACACGTTAGTCACTGTTTTTCTATGCAAGCATGAATTGGTATCCATAATATACTGCATCTCTCTTGCAAGGTCATCTTATTTGGCAGTACCTTGTAAAGATTCAGAGGCTCACACCTGCGCAAATGCAGACGTAGATATACTGTAGATACATACATGCAATTACACATACAGTAGACAAACACACACAACATCTCTCTCTCTCCTCATACACACACACACTCAGCCACACACACACAACATATAGAATAGGCTTGCGCTGCGCTCCGTGGGTGGTTTTAGATCCTAGTGACCTGACCTGAACCTGTTGGATGTGAGCCCTGATGCAGAGACGGAGACAAGCTTTCTAAATGGGTCAGACTGACTGTGATGTAACTTTCCAGGCAGGAGGGGGAAAGGATTAGTACAACCACCTCCAGTGTATCTGTGTGTGTGTATATATCTGTGTATCTGTGTGTGTGTATATGTCTGTGTGTCTGTGTGTCTGTGTATATGTCTGTGTGCCTGTGTGCGTGTGTGCGTCTATCTGTCTGTGGATTTTGTGGATTGTTGTTGGCTTTGATTAAAGATAAACATCTCTATCTAGCTAGACTATTGATGGATAATCTGTGGTGTTCCACATCTCTTTAGTTAATTTGTGGTGTTCCCCATCTCTTTAGTTAATTTGTGGCGCTCCACATCTCTTTAGTTAATCTGTGGGGTTCCCCATCGCTTTAGATAATCTGTGGGGTTCCACATCTCTTTAGATAATCTGTGGGGTTCCCCATCTCTTTAGTTAATTTGTGGCGTTCCCCATCTCTTTAGTTAATCTGTGGGGTTCCCCATCTCTTTAGTTAATCTGTGGTGTTCCCCATCTCTTTAGTTAATCTGTGGGATTCCCCATCTCTTTAGTTAATCTGTGGCATTCCCCATCTCTTTCGTTAATCTATGGCATTCCCCATCTCTTTAGTTAATCTGTGGTGTTCCCCATCTCTTTAGTTAATTTGTGGTGTTCCCCATCTCTTTAGTTAATCTGTGGGGTTCCCCATCTCTTTAGTTAATCTGTGGTGTTCCCCATCTCTTTAGTTAATCTGTGGCATTCCCCATCTCTTTCGTTAATCTATGGCATTCCCCATCTCTTTAGTTAATTTGTGGTGTTCCCCATCTCTTTAGATAATTTGTGGCGTTCCCCATCTCTTTAGTTAATTTGTGGTGTTCCCCATCTCTTTAGTTAATCTGTGGTGTTCCCCATCTCTTTAGTTAATCTATGGCATTCCCCATCTCTTTAGTTAATCTGTGGCATTCCCCATCTCTTTAGTTCATCTATGGCATTCCCCATCTCTTTAGATAATCTGTGGCGTTCCCCATCTCTTTAGTTGATTTGTGGCATTCCCCATCGCTTTAGTTGATTTGTGGCATTCCCCATCTCTTTCGTTAATCTGTGGCATTCCCCATCTCTTTAGTTAATCTATGGCATTCCCCATCTCTTTAGTTGATCTGTGGCATTCCCCATCTCTTTAGTTCATCTATGGCATTCCCCATCTCTTTAGATAATCTGTGGCGTTCCCCATCTCTTTAGTTGATTTGTGGCATTCCCCATCGCTTTAGTTGATTTGTGGCATTCCCCATCTCTTTCGTTAATCTGTGGCATTTCCCATCTCTTTCGTTAATCTGTGGCGTTCCCCATCTCTTTCGTTAATCTGTGGCGTTCCCCATCTCTTTCGTTAATCTGTGGCGTTTCCCATCTCTTTAGTTAATCTGTGGTGTTCCCCATCTCTTTAGTTGATTTGTGGCGCTCCACATCTCTTTAGTTGATTAAAGTGCTGTATTCAATCTGGTCGGCCAGAGGTTGTAGCCAGCTTCCTGAATGTCTGGTAAATCTCTCTCTCTCCTCGCCGTCTGCCCAATCTGACTCATTCTAGCCACACTCACACACACACACACACACACATACACACACGTATAAATGTACGCATACACACACGCACACACACACATACACTCATCTCAGCCAGAGCAGGTGGGAGGCAGCTAAGGATTGCCTCAGAGAAGGGTGGAAAAACATGGTGAATATGGTGAAATGACCTGTCACTAACTCACACAGTCACCTTGAAGCTATGCTATTCAGAGAACAAGACAGTCAGGATGCACTGGTGATCACGTTTGAGACTGAGATCTCATGTCATTCATGGATGAAGCATGACTTCATTGGGCATTCGTGTGGAGAATAACAAAGAACTTCAGACCAATAAAGAACTTCAGAATCAATAGAGATCTAAAGAGCAATGTTTGACTTTTTCACATCTTTTTCATTGCTGTAAAAATAAACAAATTGTCTGTCTGCTCTCCGTCTTAAAGATGTCTCGAAGGAAAAGGCAGCAACTTATTTTCTTTGTATTTTTCAGACAAAAAAACAATCCGAGCAATTAGACTTAGAAGCCCTCGCCGAAGATCAAAGCTAATCATAGACCCATGAAAAGAAACACGGTTTACCAGCATGTAAACATGATCCCAACCTAATTTTAACACTCATTAAACAAAAGCGAGATGTCATACCAATTAGCCTGTGCTTCGTCCCAAATTGGGCAGCTTACTATCTCTCCATGCCGGGCGTATGTGTTCCAAACATCAGAAACCGGTCAGAACCAGCCCTTCCAGAAGTTAAAGTGTACTAAATGTGAAATGCATGTCACATCGATTATGCTCGACTCCTATGTACAGTCGTGTGTGTTTCTGAGGGAACCGTTCATATACTTCTAATGCTATGAAAACGGGAGGGGATAAACTACTCTTCATAGGTATCCAGATACAGACAGCATAACTTTATAATGAGTCTGAGGCCGCCATTTTCCCTGCATTACCTCTCCAAACAAATCCAGAGCTTGGGACTATAAGGTTATATCTGCATTTTTGTCAAAATGTAGTTATTGACATAGCCTTGTTCTGTTCAATGTTCTCTACCTATATAGTACTCAAAAAAGAATACAATATAAAAATTGCTGACACCATTCAAACCAATGAGGTTTTGGAACTTTTAAAGCCAATTATCTCAGAATCATCTTGTTGCAGATATAGTCCCAAGCTCTCAAAATGTAACTTCATGACACGCTATCTTCACATTATATCTTATTCAACCTATCGTGACAATAGAATAACTATATTATTAATACCAGGCACAACACGACGCAACGTGGAGTGCCTGGACACAGCCCTTAGCCATGGTATATTGGCCATGTACACTATCGGTCAAAAACATCTACTCATTCAAGGGTTTTTCTTTATTTTTACTATTTTCTACATTGTAGAATAAACTATGAAATAAAAACTATGAAATAACACATATGGAATCATGTTGTAACCAAAAAAGTGTTAAACAAATCAGAATATATTTTATATTTGAGATTCTTCAAATAGCCACCCTTTGCCTTGATGACAGCTTTGCACACTCTTGGCATTCTCTCAACCAGCTTCATGAGGTAGTTGCAAAAACCATCAAGCGCTCTCATGAGGACCGCCACAGAAATGGAAGACCCAGAGTTACCTCTGCTGCAGAGGATACATTCGTTAGAGTTTCCAGCCTCAGAAATTGCAGACCCAAATAAATTCTTCACAGAGTTCAAGTAACAGACACATCTCGACATCAACTGTTCAGAGGAGACTGTGTGAATCAGGCCTTCATGGTTGAATTGCTGCAAAGAAACCACTATAAAAGGACACCATTAAGAATAAGAGACTAGCTTGGGCCAAGAAACACGAGTAATGGACATTAGACTGGTGGAAAGTTTCCCTTTGGTCTGGAGTCCAAATTGGAGATTTTTAGTTCCAACCGACTTGTCTTTGTGAGACGCGGTGTGGGTGGACCGATGATCTCCGCATGTGTATATCCCACCGTCAACCATGAGGAGGAGGTGTTATGGTGTAGGGGTGCTTGGCTGGTGACACTGTCAGTGATTTAACCAGCATGGCTACCACAGCATTCTGCAGCGATACGCCATCCCATCTGGTTTGGGCTTAGTGGGACTATCATTTGTTTTTCATCAGGACAATGACCCAACACACCTCCAGGCTGTGTAAGGGCTATTTTACCAAGAAGGAGAGTGATGGAGTGCTGCATCAGATAACCTAGCCTCCACAATCCCCCGACCTCAACCAAATTGAGATGGTTTGGGATGAGTTGGACCGCAGAGTGAAGGAAAAGCAGCCAACAAGTGCTCAGCATATGTGGGAACTCCTTCAAGACTGTTGGAAAAGCATTCCAGGTGAAGCTGGTTGAGAGAATGCCAAGAGTGTGCAAAGCTGTCATCAAGGCAAAGGGGGGCTATTTGAAGAATCTAAAATGTAAATTGCATTTTGATTTGTTAAACACTTTTTTAGTTACTACATGATTCCATATGTGTTATTTCATAGTTGTGATGTCTTCACTATTATTCTACAATGTAGAAAATAGTAAAAATTAAGAAAAACCCTTGAATGAGTAGGTGTTCTAAAACTTTTGACTGGTAGTGTATCACAAACCCAGATAAATTGGTTACCAATGTAATTAGAGCAGTAAAAATCTATGTTTTTTCATACCCGTGGTATACGTTCTGATATACCACTGCTGTCAGCCAATCAGCATTCAGGGCTCGAACCACCCAATTTATAATGAGCTTTGAATGTCTTTTGACTTGGATATACACCGTGGTCCTAAATACAATCAGTTCTATCTGTCCATGCTGTACCTAGAAGCAATCTGATTCTGGATATTGCTCTTAAGGCTGCATTTACACAGGCAGCCAAAATTCGTTTTTTCACTAATTGGTCTTTTGCCCAATCAGATCTGCTCTGAAACAAATCTGATGGGAAAAGATCTGATGTGATTGGTAAAAAGACCAATTAGTGGAAAAAAAAGATCTAAAAAATGATCTGCTTGGTATTCTGACTCGGAGTCCCCCGCATCGTTTTACAGGTGGCCGATGATCATTTAGACATCAAGTGTCTTGTAATGTAGCTCATTGGTATTTGTGTTGCATGTGGTTTATTAATTAGCTCGTCTGTTGTGAATTACAAGCTGCGCTGGGTGTAAAATATGTAGAGCTGCCTGGCGCTTGTGTTGTGATTAATTTCACAGTGAAGCATTCTGAGCGATGTCACTGGCAATTAGGAGGCGGTGAAACTTGATTGCATAATGCACCATACTATGTGTCAGGGTGGGCGGCTACCAAACTCGTCACAAATTGGGTTGCTTACTGGGATTGTGTTTGAAATGGCACCCTATTTCCTAAATAGTGGGCCCTGGACAAAAATATTGCACTGTTAGTAGGGATTAGGCTATAGTATAGAACACTATGTGTTGTCACTGGTGATTTAGGTGATACTGGTTGCATAACATGCCATACAATGTGTCAGGGGGGGTGGCTACCAAACTCAGTACAGCACTGCTTTGACTCACTCACACTGACTGACCTGACTTGGACTACATGGAGTGATAGGAAAGTAAATACTGTTTATAATTATAAACTGGGGGGTTCGAGCCCTGAATGCTGATTGGCTGACAGCCGTGGTATATCAGAACGTATACCACGGGTATGACAAAACTTTTTTCTTCTGCTCTAATTACATTGGTAACCAGTTTATAATAGCAATAAGGCACCTCAGGGGGTTGTGGTATATGGCCAAAATACCACGGCTAAGGGCTGTGTCCAGGCACTCCGCGTTACGCCGTGCGTAAGGACAGCCCTTAGCCGTGGTATATTGACCATATATCACCCCCCCTCGTGCCTTACTGATTAATTATAACGCATTTAAGGCCAATTACTTTACTCCATATGGATTAGAAAATAATTGGTCTAAATCCTAATAGGTCTAAATTCGAAAAGTTGTGAAGATGAACAAAAGAAAACTAACTACAACTACTGTAGTCTTGATTTATCACAACATATTGAAACAGCATGAATATACAGACCGTATCAAATACAGTATCCATAAACTAGAAACGTGCGTCTACACACAGTACATATTCAGCCAGTCTCTCTCTAGGTTTGGAGTCACCGGTGCAAAAAGAAATCACTGCCTGTTTCCCAAGAACGAGGGCAATTGCTAAAAATAAACAATGACCCACACTCAAATTAACACAGATTGGGATTTGATGTGCTGTGCTGCACAGATCGGCGAGGCGAGAGACGGCTGCCTAGCTCCACTCAGAGCTCGGAGCTCGCGGTACAGTGCAGCTGAGGATGAGAGACGAGGGCTTCCAGAGCGGATTTGAAAAGAAAATCTAGGCCACAGCCGGGCGGCTGTTTTAGTGCCTCTCTTGCTCTCACTATCTCTATCTCTCTCCCTATCTCTGTATCACTTGCTATCTCTCTTTGTATCTCAGGCATCTCTCTCTCTCTCTCTCTCTCTCTCTCTCTCTCTCTCTCTCTCTCGGAGACTTGTATTTCTCTCTTGTTCTCTCTCTTTCTCTCTCTTGGAGACTTGTCTTTCTCGCTCTTTCTCTCTCTCTTTCTCTCTCTCTTGGAGACTTGTCTTTCTCGCTCTTTCTCTCTCTCTTTCTCTCGGAGACTTGCCGCAAGTGCTGTCAGGTTTTAGTGCCTTTTAATTTTGAGGAAGGAGTAGCTGCTGCTATGTTGAGAGCTATGGGGAAAGTGGGGTGGAGGGGAGGAATGGAGAGAATGCCAACTAGCCTGAAAGGAGTAAAAGGGAAGTGGATTCTTCAGTGAAATGTAACATATCGGAGGGAGTGTGACCACTCACTGCAAGCTTTCCTTGTGTATTTCTCCTTCATTTCACCTGTTTATTTTATATAATATAAACACTATATATACAAAAGTATGTGGACACCCCTTCAAATTAGTGGATTTGGCTATGTGTATAAAATCGAGCACATAGCCATGCAAATCTCCATAGAGAAACAGTGGCAGTAGAATGGCCTGATTGAAGAAGAGCTCAGTGACTTGTATCGTGACATAGAATGCCATCTATCCAACAAGTCATTTTGTCAAATTTCTTCTATATACACTGCATTCGGAAATGATTCAGACACCTTGGCTTTTTCTACATTTTGTTACGTTACAGCCTTATTCTAAAATTGATACAATTATTTTTTTCCCTCATCAATCTCCACACAATACCACATAATGACAAAGAGAAAACAGGTTGACAGAAATGTTTGCTAATTTATTAATAATAAAAAACAGAAATACCTTAATTACATAAGTATTCAGACCATTTGCTATGTCTTGAAATTGAACTCAGGTGCATCCTGTTTCCATTGATCTTCCTTGAGATGTTTCTACAACTTGATTGGAGTCCACCTATGGTCAATTCAATTGATTGGACATTATTTGGAAAGGTACACACCTGTCTATATAAGGTCCCACAGTTGACAGTGCATGTCAGAGCAAAAACCAAGCCATGAGGTTGAATTGTCCATAGAGCTCCGAGACAGGATTGTGTCGAGGCACAGATCTGGGGAAGGGTACTAAAAAATGTCTGAAGCATTGAAGGTCCCCAAGAACAAAGTGGCTCCATCATTCTTAAATGAAAGAAGTTTGGAACCACTAAGACTCTTCCTAGAGCTGGCCGCCCAGCCAAACTGAGCAATCGGGGGAGAAGGGCCTTGGTCAGGGAGGTGACCAAGAACCCAATGGTCACTCTGACAGAACTCCAGAGTTCCTCTGTGGAGATGGGAGAACTTTCCAAAAGGACAACCATCTCTGCATCACTCCACTAATCAGGCCTTTATGGTAGAGTGGCTAAATGGAAGCCACTCCTCAGTAAAAGGCACATGACAGCCCGCTTGGAGTTTGCCAAAAGGAACCTAAAGGACTCTCAGACCATGAGAAACAAGATTCTCAGGTCTGATGAAACCAAGATTGAACTATTTGACCTGAATACCAAGCTTCACTTCTGGAAGAAACCTGGCACCATCCCTAAGTTGAAGCATGATGGTGGCAGCATCATGTTTTGGGGATGTTTTCAGTGGCAGGGACTGGGAGACTAGTCAGGATCAAGGGAAAGCTGAACAGAGCAAAGTACAGAGAGATCCTTGATGAAAACCTGCTCCAGAGCGCTCAGGACCTCAGACTGGGGCGAAGGTTCACCTTCCAACAGGACAACGACCCTAAGCGTACAGCCAAGACAACGCAGGAGTGGCTTCGGGACAAGTCTCTGAATGTCCTTGAGTGGCCCAGCCAGAGCCCGGACTTGAGCCCGATCGAACATCTCTGGAGAGTCCTGAAAATAGCTGTGCAGCGACGTTCCCCATCCAACCTGACAGAGCTTGAGGATCTACAGAGCTCTAGTGGAGCAGGTTGAGAGCTTCAGGTTCCTTGGTGTCCACATCACCAACAAACTAACATGGTCCAAGCACACCAAGACAGTCGTGAAGAGGGCACAACAAAAACCTATTCCCCCTCAGGAGACTGAAAAGATTTGGCATGAGTCCTCAGATCTTCAAAAGGTTTTACAGCTGCATCCTGACCAGTTGCATCACTGCCTGGTATGGCAACTGCTCGGTCTCCGACCTCAAGGCACTATAGAGGGTAGTGCGTATGGCCCAGTACATCGATGGGGCCAAGCTTCCTGCCATCCAGGATCTCTATACCAGGCGGTGTCTGAGGAAGGCCCTAAATAATGTCAAATACTCCAGCCACCCTAGTCATAGACTGTTCTCTCTGCTACCGCACAACAAGCGATACCGGAGCACCAAGTTTAGGTCCAAGAGGCTTCTAAACAGCTTCTACCCCCAAGCCATAAGACTCCTGAACAGCTAATCAAATGGCAACCTCGACCATTTACATTGCTATGCTAAACTCGTTTTTCAACCACTCCACAAATGTCTTATTAACAAACTATAGTTTTGGCCAGTCAGTTAGAACATCTACTTTGTGCATGACACAAGTCATTTTTCCAACAATTGTTTACAGACAGATTATTTCACTTATAATTCACTGTATCAAAATTCAACATACACTAAGTTGACTGTGCCTTTAAACAGCTTGGAAAATTCCAGAAAATTATGTCATGGCTTTAGAAGCTTCTGATAGGCTAATTGACATCATTTGAGTCAATTGGAGGTGTACCTGTGGATGTATTTCACGGCCTACCTTCAAACTCAGTGCCTCTTTGCTTGACATCATGGGAAAATCAAAAGAAATCAGCCAAGATCTAAGAAAAATAATTGTAGACCTCCACAAGTCTGGTTCATCCTTGGGAGCAATGTCCAAACGCCTGAAGGTACCACGTTCACCTGTACAAACAATAGAACGCAAGCATAAACACCATGGGACCAGGCAGCCGTCATACCGCTCAGGAAGGCGATGAGTTCTGTCTCCTAGAGATTAACGTACTTTGGTGCGAAAAGCGCAAATCAATCCCAGAACAACAGCAAAGGACCTTGTGAAGATGCTGCAGGAAACAGGTACAGAAGTATCTATATCCAAAGTAAAACGAGTCCTATGTTGATATAACCTGAAAGGCTGCTCAACAAGGAAGAAGCCACTGCTCCAAAACCGGCATAAAAAAGCCACACTACGGTTTGCAACTGCACATGGGGACAAAGATTGTACTTTTTGTAGAAATGTCCTCTGGTCTGATGAAACAAAAATAGAACTGTTTGGCCATAATGACCATCATTATGTTTGGAGGAAAAAGGTGGAGGCTTGCAAGCCGAAGAACACTATCCCAACCGTGAAGCACGGGGGTGGCAGCATCATGTTGTGGGGGTTCTTTGCTGCAGGAGGGACTGGTGCACTTCACAAAATAGATGGCATCATGAGGCAGGAAAATGATGTGGATATATTGAAACAACATCTCAAGACATTAGTCAGGAAGTTAACGATTGGTCGCAAATGGGTCTTCCAAATGGACGATGACCCTAAGCATACTTCCAAAGTTGTGACAAAATGGCTTAAGGACAACAAAGTCAAGGTATTGAAGTGGCCATCACAAAGCCCTGACCTCAATCGTATAGAAAATTTGTGGGCAGAACTGAAAAAGCGTGTGCGAGCAAGGAGGCCTACAAACCTGACTCAGTTACACCAGCTCTGTCAAGGGGAATGAGCCAGAATTCACCCAACTTATTGTGGGAAGCTTGTGGAAGGCTACCCGAAATGTTTGACCCAAGTTAAACAATTTAAAGGCAATGCTACCAAATACTAATTGAGAGTATGTATACTTCTGACCCACTGGGAATGTGATGAAAGAAATAAAAGTTGAAATAAATCATTCTCTCTACTATTATTCTGACATTTCACACTCTTAAAATAAAGTGGTGATCCTAACTGACCTAAGACAGGGAATTTTTACTAGGATTAAATGTCAGGAATTGTGAAAAACTGAGTTTAAATGTATTTGGCTTAGGTTTATGTAAACTTCTGACTTCAACTGTACATATTATCTCAATTACCTTGACACCGGTGCCCCCGCACATTGACTCTGTACCGACCGGTACCCCCTGTATATAGCCCCGCTATTGTTATACTTGACTCAGACATGTCTCCTTGCCCGTCCAACATTTCCTCATCTCCCACCCCTTCTAATGCGACTATCCCCGATGCTTCTCCCTGCAAGCAGTCATTGAATCCAAGCTGCTAAAGGAGCTCCTTAAACTTGACCCCAAAAAACATCTGGGTCAGACCCTTTCCTCTTTAAGGTTGCTGCCCCTATCATCGCCAAGCCTCTCTCCAACCTTTTTAACCTGTCTCTCCTTTCTGGAGAGGTTCCCATTGCTTGGAGGGCAGCCTCAGTTTGTCCTTTATTTAAAGGGGGAGATCAAGCTGATCCTAACTGTTATAGGCCTATTTCTATTTTGCTCTGTTTATCAAAGTGTTGGAAAAACGTGTCAATAATCAACTGACTGGCTTTCTTGATGTCTATAGTACTGTATTCTCTCAGGTATGCAATCTGGTTTCCGCTCAGGTTGTGGATGTGTCACTGTAACCTTAAAGGTCCTCAATGATGTCACCATTGCCCTTGATTCTAAGCAGTATTGTGCTGCTATTTGTATTGACTTGGCCAAAGCTTTTGATATGGTAGACCATTCCATTCTTGTGGGCCGGCTAAGGAGTATTGGTGTCTCTGAGGGGTCTTTGGCCTGGTTTGCTAACTACCTCTCTCAAAGAGTGCAGTGTATAAAGTCAGAAAATCTGCTGTCTCAGCCATTGCCTGTCACCAAGGGAGTACCCCAAGGCTCAATCCTAGGCCCCACGCTCTTCTCAATTTACATCAACAACATAGCTCAAGCAGTAGGAAGCTCTCTCATCCATTTATATGCAGATGATACAGTCTTATACTCAGCTGGCCCCTCCCCGGATTTTGTGTTAAATGCTCTACAACAAAGCTTTCTTAGTGTCAAACAAGCTTTCTCTACCCTTAACCTTGTTCTGAACACCTCCAAAAAAAAGGTCATGTGGTTTGGTAAGAAGAAGAATGCCCCTCTTCCCACAGGTGTTATTACTACCTCTGAGGGTTTAGAGCTTTAGGTAGTCACCTCAGACAAGTACTTAGGAGTATGGCTAGATGGTGCACTGTCCTTCTCTCAGCACATATCAAAGCTGCAGGCAAAAGTTAAATCTAGACTTGGTTTCCTCTATCGTAATCGCTCCTCTTTCACCCCAGCTGCCAAACTAACCCTGATTCAGATTACCATCCTACCCATGCTAGATTACGGAGACATCATTTATAGATCGGCAGGTAATGGTGCTCTTGGGCCGCTAGATGTTCTTCACCATTCGGCCATCAGATTTGCCACCAATGCTTCTTATAGGACACATCACTGCACTCTATACTCCTCTATAAACTGGTCATCTCTGTAAACCCTTAGGCCTCACCCCCCCTATCTGAGATATCTACTGGAGCCCTCCTCCTCCACATACAGCACCCGTTCTATCAGTCACATTCTGTTAAAGGTCCCAAAGCACACACATCCCTGGGTCGCTCCTCTTTTCAGTTCGTTGCAGCTAGCGACTGGCACAAGCTGCAACAAACACTCTAACTGGACAGTTTTATCTCAATCTCTTTTTTCAAAGACTTAATCATGGACACTTCTACTGACAGTTGTGGCTGCTTTGTGATGTATGACCTTTGTGCTGTTGACTGTGCCCAATAATGCTTGTACCATGTTTTGGGCTGCTACCATGTTGTGTTGCTACCATATTGTTGTTATGTTGTGTTGCTACCATACTGTGTTGTCATGTGTTGCTGCCTTGCTATGTTGTTGTGTTAGGTCTCTCTTTATGTAGTGTTGTGTTGTCTCTCTTATTGTGATGTGTTATTTGTCCTATATATTTATATTGTATTTATTTTTTTATTTTTTGAATCCCAGACCCCCATCCCCGCAGGAGGCCTTTTACCTTTTGATAGGCCGTCATTGTAAATAAGAATTTGTTCTTAACTGACTTGCCTAGTTAAATAAAGGTTCAATAAAATAAAACATTTAAATCTACTGCTTTTTCTTATTTTGTACTTTTTTGTGGGTATTTTCTTAAAACTGCATTGTTGGTTAAGGGCTTGTAAATAAGCATTTCAGTGTATTCCACACATGTGACAAATAAAATTTGATTTGAAACTCCCCAAATACAGGTATGCCAAGCTTGTAGCATCATACCCAAGAAGACCTGGGTATGATGCTCGGTCTCCGACCGCAAGTCTGTAATCGCTGCCAATGGTGCTTCAACAAAGTAAAGGGTCTGAATACTTATGTAAATGTCATATTTCAGTTTTTTATTTTTATTACATTTGCAAACATTTCCCAAACACTTTTTTGCTTTGTAGTTATGGGGCATTGTGTGTAGATTGATTTTAGCATAAAATTGTAATGTAACAAAATGGGGTCTGAATACTTTCCGAATGCACTGTATGTGTCACACCCTGATCTGTTTCACCTGTCTTTGTGATTGTCTCCACCCCCCTCCAGGTGTCGCCCATCTTCCCCATTATCCCCTGTGTATTTATGCCTGTGTTCTTTGATTGTCTGTTGCCAGTTCGTCTTGTTTGTCAAGTCAACCTGCGTTTTGTCTCAGCTCCTGCTTTTCCCCAGTCTCTCTTTTTCTCGCCCTCCTGGTTTTGACCCTTGCCTGTCCTGACCCTGAGCCTGCCTGCCGTCCGGTACCGTTGCCCCACCTCTGGTTTACTGACCCCTGCCTGCCTTGACCTGTCTATTGCCTGCCCCTGTTGGATTAATAAACCATTGTTAATTCGACGTTGTCTGCATCTGGGTCTTACCTTCATACCTGATAGTATGTGTTGTTCATGTCAGTAAACAAATAGCCTCTTCAGTATATTACCATGCTGTCATACTGTAATTGCATGTTCTTGTTACCTTTAAAGCCCTGTGCTTGGTAACAATGAAGAAACCTTGGCCCCAAACGAACACACAATTAGTTATCCTCTGTTATATAAGTAATGTGGATGAAAATTTGCGCCTTGGCTAACATTGTAACACCGGCAGTCAGAGTCAACTTTCGGAGTTAGTCATTATTCATAAGCATACCCTCCATCTGGAAAGTGGCAGACTTGGCTGTTTTCCTGGCTGTTTCTGTGGAGCAAAAAACTGGGTCTGTGTGAAATTGCAGGACTCATGATATTCCGCCAAGGTGTAAATTTGTCTTGCTTCCACAATAATTTTCTTCACTTCACAGTCCTCACTTTGCCAACAGGAGAAATAAAACTTTTTGAAACTTTTCAGGTTTTTGGAATATGAGTTCTGACCTGAGTGGCTGGCTGCTGTAAGTTGAGATGGAGGGTAATTGTTCCAGGTATTAACATCGACAGATCCAGTCTAGATCTCTATTATTACAGGTAATATTGTCAGTGCATCTCAGGCTTCGCCGGCCACAGAGCAGTAGGTATTTAGATATTCAATGCACTACAAAATTGTGAGACTCAAATGATTACATGACCTCATCTGGTCCTGTAATATCTGAGTGAAGGATTCCACTAAAGCCAGTTTCACTGCGTTTCTCAGCAAAGTCTAGAAGAAGATAGGAACGCTACAGTGTTAGTGGTCAACTATTGCCTTCGTTTCTGTAGAACTCATTGGATAGTCAGTGCAGACGTGAGACAATGGCGATAATAAGAAAGTTCATGGTCAGGCTAATACCATGATGGTATAGTTGAACTATGGGCAGTACAGTGTCATACAGTGCTATGAACTTGTCCTTCAGTGAGATCAACCTTTGACTTCCTCGGTGGCATTCAGAACTGTTTCTATCAAGAACTTTTTCCTTTTTTCTCTGTCAATAATACAGTATATTGCAGTCCTCCCAAGCGATCAATACGGTAATACAAGACAAGTTTATTGTAGTAAACTAATATAAAAACACAGAACTTTAGTAACCTTGATACAGGACCGTACCTCATTGCTGGACAACAGAATGAGATTAATTGCAAAAGGAGACAGCTGTTCATATTTCACTCTCCTCTGCCGAGAGTCTGCGTGAATGGCCTGGAGTGGCAGACAACACCGTCTGTTCGATACAGAGCCATCAGTGGGTATGCAGCCCTTAGCTTAGCTACACACTCAAGGCTGCTTCAACCGCCCAGAAGACACTCACACACACAAACTACTTCAGAAACGAGTTGTGTTGTTGTCTGTAGTTCTTCACTCTTTAGTTTGTAGTCTGCCTCATTATCGCTAAGTGTTGTGGCTGCACATGTTCTTTAGTCATCTCCTAGGAATTCTGGTTTATTTTTAAGATTAAAAAAAATGAAGAATTGAACAATACAAAAAGAAACTAAAACAAGCTTTCGTCCTTATGTGGCCAGTTACATTATGCTGTGATGTTGGGAGTAAATTAGGATCATACGTGTGCACTGGCAGTATGAATATTAAACAGGATGGAATTGGGTTATCTGAGTAAACATAATATCCTAACATTAAAACAAAGTTGCGCTTCAAAGTAGTTGGTTGCCTTACTGTATAGGTCATGTTTCATCACTACTGCAGTCAAAGGTCAGTTTGAGGACCCACAAAAGTTCCGGGGAGGCGGGGAAAGAGGATGGGCCAGGGTGCCAATCTCATATAAGAACTGTTCGTTTTCTTAATTTAGCCCAAACTATACTTACATTTACATTTACGTCATTTAGCAGACACTCTTATCCAGAGCGACTTACAAATTGGTGCATTCACCTTCTGATATCCAGTGGAACAACCACTTTACAATAGTACATCTATATCTTTTTTGGGGGGGAGGGGGGGGTTAGAAGGATTACTTTATCCTATCCCAGGTATTCCTTAAAGAGGTGGGGTTTCAGGTGTCTCCGGAAGGTGGTGATTGACTCCGCTGTCCTGGCATCGTGAGGGAGCTTCTTCCACCATTGGGGTGCCAGAGCAGCGAACAGTTTTGACTGGGCTGAGCGGGAACTGTGCTTCCGCAGAGGTAGGGTGGCGAGCAGGCCAGAGGTGGATGAACGCAGTGCCCTTCTTTGGGTGTAGGGACTGATCAGAGCCTGAAGGTACGGAGGTGCCGTTCCCCTCACAGCTCCGTAGGCCAGCACCATGGTCTTGTAGCAGATGCGAGCTTCAACTGGAAGCCAGTGGAGTGTGCGGAGGAGCGGGGTGACGTGAGAGAACTTGGGAAGGTTGAACACCAGACGGGCTGCGGCATTCTGGATGAGTTGTAGGGGTTTAATGGCACAGGCAGGGAGCCCCGCCAGCAGCGAGTTGCAGTAATCCAGACGGGAGATGACAAGTGCCTGGATTAGGACTTGCGCTGCTTCCTGTGTAAGGCAGGGTCGTACTATGCGAATGTTGTAGAGCATGAACCTACAGGATCGGGTCACCGCCTTGATGTTAGCGGAGAACGACAGGGTGTTGTCCAGGGTCACGCCAAGGCTCTTAGCACTCTGAGAGGAGGACACAATGGAGTTGTCAACTGTGATGGCGAGATCATGGAATGGGCAGTCCTTCCCCGGGAGGAAGAGCAGCTCCGTCTTGCCGAGGTTCAGCTTGAGGTGGTGATCCGTCATTCACACTGATATGTCTGCCAGACATGCAGAGATGCGATTCGTCACCTGGTTATCAGAAGGGGGAAAGAAGAAGATTAATTGTGTGTCGTCTGCGTAGCAATGATAGGAGAGACCATGTGAGGATATGACAGAGCCAAGTGACTTGGTGTATAGCGAGAATAGGAGAGGGCCTAGAACTGAGCCCTGGGGGACACCAGTGGTGAGAGCATGTGGTGCGGAGACGGATTCTCGCCACGCCACCTGGTAGGAGCGACCTGTCAGGTAGGACGCAATCCAAGAGTGAGCCGCGCCGGAGATGCCCAACTCGGAGCGGGTGGAGAGGAGGATCTGATGGTTCACAGTATCAAAGGCAGCAGATAGGTCTAGAAGGATGAGAGCAGAAGAGAGAGAGTTAGCTTTAGCAGTGCGGAGAGCCTCCGTGACACAGAGAACAGCAGTCTCAGTTGAATGACCAGTCTTGAAACCTGACTGATTTGGATCAAGAAGGTCATTCTGAGAGAGATAGCAAGAGAGCTGGCCAAGGACGGCACGCTCAAGAGTTTTGGAGAGAAAAGAAAGAAGGGATACTGGTTTGTAGTGTAGGTTTTTTGAGAAGGGGTGCAACTCTCGCTCTCTTGAAGACGGAAGGGACGTAGCCAGCGGTCAAGGATGAGTTGATGAGCGAGGTGAGGTGAGGTAGGGGAAAAGGTCTCCGGAAATGGTCTGGAGAAGAGAGGAGGGGATAGGGTCAAACGGGCAGGTTGTTGGGCGGCCGGCCGTCACAATTCGCAAGATTTCATCTGGAGAGAGAGGGTAGAAAGAGGTCAAAGCATAGGGTAGGGCAATGTGAGCAGGACCAGCGGTGTCGTTTGACTTAACAAACGAGGATCGGATGTCGTCAACCTTCTTTTCAAAATGGTTGACGAAGTCATCCGCAGAGAGGGAGGAGGGGGGGGATTCAGGAGGGAGGAGAAGGTGGCAAAGAGCTTCCTAGGGTTAGAGGCAGATGCTTGGAAGTTAGAGTGGTAGAAAGTGGCTTTAGCAGCAGAAACAGAGGAAGAAAATGTAGAGAGGAGGGAGTGAAAAGATGCCAGGTCCGCAGGGAGGCTAGTTTTCCTCCATTTCCGCTCGGCTGCCCGGAGTCCTGTTCTGTTAGCTCGCAATGAGTCGTCAAGCCACGGAGCAGGAGGGGAGGCCCGAGCCGGCCGGGAGGTTAGGGGACATAGAGAGTCAAAGGATGCAGAAAGGGAGGAGAGGAGGGTTGAGGAAGCAGAATTGGTTGGAGAAGGATTGAGCAGAGGGAAGAGATGATAGGATGGAAGAGGAGAGAATAGCAGGAGAGAGAGAGCGAAGGTTGCGACGGCGCAGTACCATCTGAGTAGGGGCAGAGTGAGTAGTGTTGGAGGAGAGCGAGAGGGAAAAGGATACAAGGTAGTGGTCGGAGACTTGGAGTGGAGTTGCAGTGAGATTAGTAGAAGAACAGCATGTAGTAAAGATGAGGTCAAGCGTATTGCCTGCCTTGTGAGTAGGGGGGGACGGTGGGAGGGTGAGGTCAAAAGAGGAGAGGAGTGGAAAGAAGGAGGCCGAGAGAAATAAGTCAAAGGTAGACGTAGGGAGGTTAAAGTCACCCAGAACTGGGAGGGGTGAGCCATCCTCAGGAAAGGAACTTAGCAAGGCGTCAAGCTCATTGATGAACTCTCCAAGGGAACCTGGAGGGCGATAAATGATAAGGATGTTAAGCTTGAATGGGCTAGTGACTGTGACAGCATGGAATTCAAAGGAGGAGATAGACAGATGGGTCAGGGGAGAAAGAGAGAATGTCCACTTGGGAGAGATGAGGATTCCAGTGCCACCACCCTGCTGACCAGATGCTCTCGGGGTATGCGAGAACACGTGGTCAGACGAGGAGAGAGCAGTAGGAGTAGCAGTGTTTTCTGTGGTAATCCATGTTTCCGTCAGCGCCAAGAAGTCGAGGTACTGGAGGGTAGCATAGGCTGAGATGAACTCTGCCTTGTTGGCTGCAGACCGGCAGTTCCAGAGGCTGCCGGAGACCTGGAACTCCACGTGGGTCGTGCGCACTGGGACCACCACGTTAGAGTGGCAGCGGCCACGCGGTGTGAAGCGTTTGTGTGGCCTGTGCAGAGAGGAGAGAACAGGGATAGACAGACACATAGTTGACAGGCTGCAGGAGAGGCTACGCTAATGCAAAGGAGATTGGAATGAAAATTAACTAAACAACTGGGGAAGCGAGAGAGCAGGGCCTCCCTCACTAACCATTCACTGAAACACTCAAATATAACTTTTCCAACTTCCACTTTAGAAATTATAATTGATGTAAACTACAGTGGTTCAATGTTTCCAGGAATAGGCTCAAACTTAGTTTATTCAGCTAGATAACTTGGTACAGTATTCTTCCGTGAAACCCACCCAGTGCACTGTATCCTATGACACCGTAGCTAACTAGCATGCTAGCATCCAATAACACACGGTTAGCACCAATACTTGGTTACAACAAACTACCAATGGATAATTCGTGTCCGTGTCTAGTTCCTTTCATAACGCAGAAGTAATTAAACGTTGGCTAGCTAACACAAAGTCAGTCCTGCTAGCTACACAAGTGGACTACACAACTCGAAAGTTCAGAAAGTTAAGCTTACGTTGCAAAAATCTTATTGACTAAAAATGATACAGTACTGCTAGCTGGTAGAGTTGGCTAGCTAGCAATGGCTGCGTTTACCTTTATCTTTGATACAAAGACAACTATGCAGCTAGCTAACATTACACTAATCAAAACATTCCGTTGTAATGTATTTAGTTTCTACAGTACTGCTAGTTGGTAAAGTTGGCTAGCTAGCAGTGGCTGTGGTGTTGTGGTGTTGTGGTGTTGATGCCGTTTGTAAAACGGCGTTGCTGCGTCGCTGCGAACGAATACAGCTGGCTAGCTAACCTTGTTAGTTTCTCAAAGCTACACCATTATCCTTGATACAAAGACAGCAAAGACAACTATGTAGCTAGCTAGCTAGCTAATTAAATCAAATCGTAGCGTTGTAATGTAATGAAATGTAATATTACCCGCGGAGCGAAGTACAGCACGACTATACTGAACAAAAATATAAATGCAACATGTAGTCTTAGTCCCATGTTTCATGAGCTGAAATAAAAGTTTTCCATACTCACAAAAAACATATTTCTCTCAAATGTTGTGCACAACTTTGTATACATCCCTGTTGGTGGGGCATATCAAGAAGCTGATTACACAGGTGCACCTTGTGCTGGGGACAATAAAACAACACTCTAAAATGTGCAGTTTTGTCACACAACACAATGCCACAGATGTCTCAAGTTTTGAGGGAGCTTGCAATTTAATGTTAATTTCTCTACCATAAGCCGCCACCGACGTCATTTTAGAGAATTTTGCACTACGTCCAACCGGCCTCACAACCACAGATCACGTGAAATCACGCCAGCCCAGCCCAGGACCTCCACATCCAGCTTCTTCACCTGCCGGATTGTCTGAGACCAGCTAACCGGACAGCTGATGAGGAGTATTACTGTCTGCAATAAAGCCCTTTTGTGGGGAAAAACTAATTCTGATTGGCTAGGCCTGGCTCCCCAGAGGTTGGGCCTGGCTTCCAAGTCTATGCCCATTCAAATTACATCCATAGATTCGGGCCTAATTTATTTATTTAAATTGACTGATTTCCTTATATGAACTGTAACACAGTAAAATTGTTGAAACTGTTGCATGTTGTGTTTATATTTTTGTTCAGTATATTATTTTAATACATTCACAAGTACTCTACATAAGTGGTATCATAATTCCGTCCTTATTTTGTCCATGTTAAAGTCTATCTTGGCAGATATAGCAGACATCCAACAACAACAAAAATATTGTTTTTAAATTAAATAGAGAAATATGCAGATGTCTTTATATATATAGAGAATGATCTGACCTAAATTCATTAAATAACTTGTTTTGAATAAAACATTTCCAGTCTTGTTTTGATTCGAGAACATGTAAAAAGAGCAGTTATTAAATGCAGCAAAGTAATTACCTCTAGCAAAACAAAAGGCATATCTGGCTCAGAGATCTTAGAAATACATTTCCTTTTCATTCGGGATTGGGGAGAATTATTTTTTCTCTAGTCTTTGATAGTTATTTCCTCAACCATGACGAGTCTGATATAGAATCACAAATCCTCTTTTCTAAAATAAAATAAAATAAATCAAACTTTCACTTACATGGTTACGGCTCACAGAGGAATCGGTTTGGCAAATCTTTAATTATCTAAGGATAAAAAAATCCTCTGGAACTATAGCTACTTTCATTATTTGGTTTCCTCCACACAGGCTTCAGATCAGATCCAGGTCACTGTGATGTGTTGGAGAATATTGGTTTAAATGTGCATGACACAGTACAAAGAAAAGGAGTCCCTTTGAAAACAGGTTCTTTCATCCGTGCCATTCTCACAACTCTACTAGTAGACTTTTATGTTCTCCATTTGATGGTTTGTCACTGGGCTGAGGAGAGGAGGCCCCTATGGATAATCATATTGAACAGCCATAAGCATATGGTGACAATGCTTTATTAGCCCTACAGTACACTCATAGGAATAAAGGTGCTATCTAGAACACTGAAAGGGTGCTTCGACTATCCCCATAGGAGAACCCTTTAAAGAACCCTTTTGGTTCCAGGTAAAACCCTTTTGAGTTCCATGTAGAACCCAACCTATTGGGACAGCCGAAGAACCCTTTTGGAACCCTTGTTTTAAGAGTGAATATCAAAGTGATTGTCTTTGTAAGTCATTCCTAATCATATAAAGGAGGAGTTCAACAATTCTATTTGTATTTTCCATTGATGTTTTCATCATCAACAACAAAATCATCATCACCATCCACATAATCACCATCATTTAAAAAAATTCTTATAGGGACATACAACAGTATCCCAATTCCCCCTAAATAAAAGCTATCTTGTCTTCCCATATGTTGTAGATAGGGAGGATCCTCAGGCATATCCATCCTATAACCAGATTATGTACTCAGACAGACAGTGTATGACATGTCTGTTAGATAGGCTGTGTAGGAGTAATATTCACCATTAACAACACACCCAGGAATAGAATTTACTGCTCCATATGTACTCCAAAGACATTACTCCCAATGATAATGATGATGACAGTCATAAATTGGTGCTGACAGATAAATCTGAGGCTTAGGCATGATCTGTTTTGCACACCACTCATGAAATCATGGAAGCATTTCTGTGTGTGTGTGTGTGTGTGTGTGTGTGTGTGTGTGTGTGTGTGTGTGTGTGTGTGTGTGTGTGTGTGTGTGTGTGTGTGTGCACGAGTATGGCAGCTGCATCTTATTATGACTACCTTTCGATCAGAATATATTTTGTGTAAATCACTCCATAAGAAGACATGATGGGGGTGATTGACAGAGACCCATTTATGTGTAGGAAAAACTTTGGTGGATTAGCTTGGTTGAAACCGACTGAACGTTGTTTCACAATGTTGATTGCGGCATTTAGTCTGGTTTAAGCAGGCTATCAACAGAGTCAAGAAAACTATCCTCGCTAAATGTTTGTGTGCTATCTACAATCATGGGAATATCCGCTCTCCCTCCATGTTATTTTCAACATGTCACTCCCCAAGACATGACTCTTCATCTAGACAGTCACCAAGAGCATATATTACATTTCCCACACATTGATCTCACTCAGTCAAACATCATTCTTACTCCCAGTGTGTGTGTGTGTGTATGCGTGTGCGTGTGCGTGTATGTGTGCGTGTGTGTGTCTGTGTGTGTGTGTGTGTGTGTGTGTGCGTGCGTGCGTGTGTCTGTGTCTGTGTGTGTGTGTGTGTGTGTGTGTGTGTGTGTGTGTGTGTGCGTGTGTGTGTGTGTGTGTGTGTGTGTGTGTGTGTGTGTGTGTGTGTGTGTGTGTGTTTGGGTGTGTTTGTGAATGTGTAGAGCACCAACATGCTCTCACTAAAGAATCTATGACTGTAATGCCAACAACTCCCAACAGCTTCAGTGGTAACCAACAACCCTGTGGTAACCAACAACCACCAACAACCCCCAACAGCCCCGGTGGTAACCAACAACCCCCAACAGCCCCGGTGGTAACCAACAACCCCCAACAGCTTCAGTGGTAACCAACAACTACCAACAACCACAAACTGCCCCGAGGGTAACAAACAACCACCAACAGCCCCGGTGGTAACCAACAACCACCAAATGCCCCGAGGGTAACCAACAACCACCAACAACCACCAACAGCCCCGGTGGTAACCAACAACCACCAACTGCCCCGAGGGTAACCAACAACCACCAACAGCTCTGGTGGTAACCAACAACCACCAACAGCCCCAGTGGTAACCAACAACCACCAACAACCACCAACAGCCCCAGTGGTAACCAACAACCACCAAGAACCACCAACAGCCCCAGTGGTAACCAACAACCACCAACAGCCCCGGTGGTAACCAACAACTCCTAACAGCCCCAGTGGTAACCAACAACCACCAACAGCCCTGGTGGTAACCAACAACCACCAACAGCCCCTGTGGTAACCAACAACCACCAACAGCCCCAGTGGTAACCAACAACCACCAACTGCCCTGGTGGTAACCAACAACCACCAACTGCCCCTGTGGTAACCAACAACCACCAACAGCCCCAGTGGTAACCAACAACCACCAACAGCAACGGTGGTAACCAAAAACCACCATCAGCCCTGGTGGTAACCAACAACCACCAACAGCCCTGGTGGTAACCAACAACCACCAACAGCCCCGGTGGTAACCAACAACCACCAACAGCCCCAGTGGTAACCAACAACTCCTAACAGCCCTGGTGGTAACCAACAACTACCAACAACCACCAACTGCCCCGAGGGTAACCAACAACCACCAACAGCCCCGAGGGTAACCAACAACCACCAACAGCCCTGGTGGTAACCAACAACCACCAACAGCCCCGGTGGTAACCAACAACCACCAACAGCCCCAGTGGTAACCAACAACCACCAATAGCCCCAGTGGTAACCAACAACCACCAACAGCCCCGGTGGTAACCAACAACCACCAACAGCCCTGGTGGTAACCAACAACCACCAACAGCCCCAGTGGTAACCAACAACCACCAACTGCCCCGGTGGTAACCAACAACCACCAACAACCACCAACAGTCCCAGTGGTAACCAACAAATACCAACAGCCCTGGTGGTAACCAACAACCACCAACAGCCCTGGTGGTAACCAACAACCACCAACAGCCCCAGTGGTAACCAACAACCACCAACTGCCCCGAGGGTAACCAACAACTCCCAACAACCCTGGTGGTAACCAACAACCACCAACAACCACCAACATCCCCAGTGGTAACCAACAACCACCAATAGCCCCGGTGGTAACCAACAACCACCAACAGCCCTGGTGGTAACCAACAACCACCAACAGCCCCAGTGGTAACCAACAACCACCAACTGCCCCGAGGGTAACCAACAACTCCCAACAGCCCTGGTGGTAACCAACAACCACCAACAGCCCCGGTGGTAACCAACAACCACCAACAACCACCAACAGTCCCAGTGGTAACCAACAAATACCAACAGCCCTGGTGGTAACCAACAACCACCAACAGCCCTGGTGGTAACCAACAACCACCAACAGCCCCAGTGGTAACCAACAACCACCAACTGCCCCGAGGGTAACCAACAACTCCCAACAGCCCTGGTGGTAACCAACAACCACCAACAACCACCAACATCCCCAGTGGTAACCAACAACCACCAATAGCCCCGGTGGTAACCAACAACCACCAACAGCCCCGGTGGTAACCAACAACCACCAACAGCCCTGGTGGTAACCAACAACCACCAACAGCCTCGGTGGTAACCAACAACCACCAACAGCCCTGGTGGTAACCAACAACCACCAACAGCCCCAGTGGTAACCAACAACCACCAACTGCCCCGAGGGTAACCAACAACTCCCAACAGCCCTGGTGGTAACCAACAACCACCAACAACCACCAACATCCCCAGTGGTAACCAACAACCACCAATAGCCCCGGTGGTAACCAACAACCACCAACAGCCCCAGTGGTAACCAACAACCACCAACAACCACCAACATCCCCAGGGGTAACCAACAACCACCAACAGCCCCAGTGGTAACCAACAACCACCAACAGCCCTGGTGGTAACCAACAACCACCAACAACCACCAACATCCCCAGGGGTAACCAACAACCACCAACAGCCCCGGTGGTAACCAACAACCACCAACAGCCCCAGTGGTAACCAACAACCACCAACAACCACCAACATCCCCAGGGGTAACCAACAACCACCAACAGCCCTGGTGGTAACCAACAACCACCAATAGCCCCAGTGGTAACCAACAACCACCAACAGCCCCGGTGGTAACCAACAACCACCAACAGCCCTGGTGGTAACCAACAACCACCAACAGCCCCAGTGGTAACCAACAACCACCAACTGCCCCGAGGGTAACCAACAACTCCCAACAGCCCTGGTGGTAACCAACAACCACCAATAGCCCCGGTGGTAACCAACAACCACCAACAGCCCCGGTGGTAACCAACAACCACCAACAGCCCTGGTGGTAACCAACAACCACCAACAGCCTCGGTGGTAACCAACAACCACCAACAGCCCTGGTGGTAACCAACAACCACCAACAGCCCCGGTGGTAACCAACAACCACCAACAGCCCCAGTGGTAACCAACAACTACCAACAGCCCTGGTGGTAACCAACAACCACCAACAGCCCCGGTGGTAACCAACAACCACCAACAACCACCAACATCCCCAGGGGTAACCAACAACCACCAACAGCCCCGGTGGTAACCAACAACCACCAACAGCCCCAGTGGTAACCAACAACCACCAACAGCCCTGGTGGTAACCAACAACCACCAACAGCCCCGGTGGTAACCAACAACCACCAACAACCACCAACATCCCCAGGGGTAACCAACAACCACCAACAGCCCCGGTGGTAACCAACAACCACCAACAGCCCCGGTGGTAACCAACAACCACCAACATCCCCAGTGGTAACCAACAACCACCAATAGCCCCGGTGGTAACCAACAACCACCAACAACCCTGGTGGTAACCAACAACCTCCAACAGCCCCAGTGGTAACCAACAACCACCAACTGCCCGAGGGTAACCAACAACTCCCAACAGCCCTGGTGGTAACCAACAACCACCAACAACTGCCCCGAGGGTAACCAACAACCACCAACAGCCCTGGTGGTAACCAACAACCACCAACAGCCCTGGTGGTAACCAACAACCACCAACAGCCCTGGTGGTAACCAACAACCACCAACAGCCCCAGTGGTAACCAACAACCACCAACTGCCCCGAGGGTAACCAACAACTCCCAACAGCCCTGGTGGTAACCAACAACCACCAACAACCACCAACTGCCCCGAGGGTAACCAACAACCACCAACAGCCCTGGTGGTAACCAACAACCACCAACAGCCCTGGTGGTAACCAACAACCACCAACAGCCCCGGTGGTAACCAACAACCACCAACAGCCCTGGTGGTAATCAACAACCACCAACAGCCTCGGTGGTAACCAACAACCACCAACAGCCCCAGTGGTAACCAACAACCACCAACAGCCCTGGTGGTAACCAACAACCACCAACAACCACCAACATCCCCAGGGGTAACCAACAACCACCAACAGCCCCGGTGGTAACCAACAACCACCAACAGCCCCAGTGGTAACCAACAACCACCAACAACCACCAACATCCCCAGGGGTAACCAACAACCACCAACAGCCCTGGTGGTAACCAACAACCACCAATAGCCCCAGTGGTAACCAACAACCACCAACAGCCCCGGTGGTAACCAACAACCACCAACAGCCCTGGTGGTAACCAACAACCACCAACAGCCCCAGTGGTAACCAACAACCACCAACTGCCCCGAGGGTAACCAACAACTCCCAACAGCCCTGGTGGTAACCAACAACCACCAATAGCCCCGGTGGTAACCAACAACCACCAACAGCCCCGGTGGTAACCAACAACCACCAACAGCCCTGGTGGTAACCAACAACCACCAACAGCCCCGGTGGTAACCAACAACCACCAACAGCCCTGGTGGTAACCAACAACCACCAACAGCCCCGGTGGTAACCAACAACCACCAACAGCCCCAGTGGTAACCAACAACTACCAACAGCCCTGGTGGTAACCAACAACCACCAACAGCCCCGGTGGTAACCAACAACCACCAACAACCACCAACATCCCCAGGGGTAACCAACAACCACCAACAGCCCCGGTGGTAACCAACAACCACCAACAGCCCCAGTGGTAACCAACAACCACCAACAGCCCTGGTGGTAACCAACAACCACCAACAGCCCCGGTGGTAACCAACAACCACCAACAACCACCAACATCCCCAGGGGTAACCAACAACCACCAACAGCCCCGGTGGTAACCAACAACCACCAACAGCCCCGGTGGTAACCAACAACCACCAACAACCACCAACATCCCCAGTGGTAACCAACAACCACCAATAGCCCCGGTGGTAACCAACAACCACCAACAGCCCTGGTGGTAACCAACAACCTCCAACAGCCCCAGTGGTAACCAACAACCACCAACTGCCCGAGGGTAACCAACAACTCCCAACAGCCCTGGTGGTAACCAACAACCACCAACAACTGCCCCGAGGGTAACCAACAACCACCAACAGCCCTGGTGGTAACCAACAACCACCAACAGCCCTGGTGGTAACCAACAACCACCAACAGCCCTGGTGGTAACCAACAACCACCAACAGCCCCAGTGGTAACCAACAACCACCAACTGCCCCGAGGGTAACCAACAACTCCCAACAGCCCTGGTGGTAACCAACAACCACCAACAACCACCAACTGCCCCGAGGGTAACCAACAACCACCAACAGCCCTGGTGGTAACCAACAACCACCAACAGCCCTGGTGGTAACCAACAACCACCATCAGCCCCGGTGGTAACCAACAACCACCAACAGCCCTGGTGGTAATCAACAACCACCAACAGCCTCGGTGGTAACCAACAACCACCAACAGCCCTGGTGGTAACCAACAACCACCAACAGCCCTGGTGGTAACCAACAACCACCAACAGCCCCGGTGGTAACCAACAACCACCAACAACCACCAACATCCCCAGGGGTAACCAACAACCACCAACAGCCCCGGTGGTAACCAATAACCACCAACAGCCCCAGTGGTAACCAACAACCACCAACAGCCCTAGTGGTAACCAACAACCACCAACAGCCCCGGTGGTAACCAACAACCACCAACAACCACCAACATCCCCAGGGGTAACCAACAACCACCAACAGCCCCGGTGGTAACCAACAACCACCAACAGCCCCGGTGGTAACCAACAACCACCAACAACCACCAACATCCCCAGTGGTAACCAACAACCACCAATAGCCCCGGTGGTAACCAACAACCACCAACAGCCCGAGGGTAACCAACAACTCCCAACAGCCCTGGTGGTAACCAACAACCACCAACAACTGCCCCGAGGGTAACCAACAACCACCAACAGCCCTGGTGGTAACCAACAACCACCAACAGCCCTGGTGGTAACCAACAACCACCAACAGCCCTGGTGGTAACCAACAACCACCAACAGCCCCAGTGGTAACCAACAACCACCAACTGCCCCGAGGGTAACCAACAACTCCCAACAGCCCTGGTGGTAACCAACAACCACCAACAACCACCAACTGCCCCGAGGGTAACCAACAACCACCAACAGCCCTGGTGGTAACCAACAACCACCAACAGCCCTGGTGGTAACCAACAACCACCAACAGCCCCGGTGGTAACCAACAACCACCAACTGCCCTGGTGGTAATCAACAACCACCAACAGCCTCGGTGGTAACCAACAACCACCAACAGCCCTGGTGGTAACCAACAACCACCAACAGCCCTGGTGGTAACCAACAACCACCAACAGCCCCGGTGGTAACCAACAACCACCAACAACCACCAACATCCCCAGGGGTAACCAACACCCACCAACAGCCCCGGTGGTAACCAACAACCACCAACAGCCCCAGTGGTAACCAACAACCACCAACAGCCCTGGTGGTAACCAACAACCACCAACAGCCCCGGTGGTAACCAACAACCACCAACAACCACCAACATCCCCAGGGGTAACCAACAACCACCAACAGCCCCGGTGGTAACCAACAACCACCAACAGCCCCGGTGGTAACCAACAACCACCAACAACCACCAACATCCCCAGGGGTAACCAACAACCACCAACAGCCCCAGTGGTAACCAACAACCACCAACAGCCCTGGTGGTAACCAACAACCACCAACAGCCCCAGTGGTAACCAACAACCACCAACAGCCCTGGTGGTAACCAACAACCACCAACAGCCCCGGTGGTAACCAACAACCACAAACAACCACCAACATCCCCAGGGGTAACCAACAACCACCAACAGCCCCGGTGGTAACCAACAACCACCAACAGATGCATTAAACAAGCCATACATAGCTTGTGTGTCCGGAGTCCAAAGCAATTGCATTGCAGTGTCCCCCAGTCAAACACCCAACAAGGCCCTTATAAACTTGTCAGGGTGCTCCTGAACTAACCTTTTGATAAGCCCCGGGAAGGTGGGAATTAAAGGCATTAAATCATAATTTGGCGGCGGGCAGAGAGGTGCTTATAGAGACATCCCCTTCACAGTCCAGTGACCAGAGCCGTTGGTCAGCAGTGACTGATGGCTTTCATCAAGGGGACTTGGCTGGCTCGCTGGGGGAATGGAGGGACATGGAGCCTGCTGCCAATGTAGCTGATAATTATCTCCCCCAGACCCCAGCAGCCAGGGAGAGAGAGAGAGAGAGAGTGTGAGTGAGTGTGTGTGTGTGGAATGCCCTCTTCTGAGTAATAATGCCATGAAAACAATATAACTAATAGTCAACAGAACATGTTCCTGTCTTGGTTTTAATGTAACACTATTGTTCTAGTATCTTATGACAGCCAAGCCTATTCGATGAACTAGACAGCATTCATTTATTATCTAATTATCTAGCCTACACTTGGCTAAAGTCAAAGACATCAACCCTCCTCCCCCTCCACTCCAACAACAGCCCCCTATGACTTAGCTCCTTATTGGTCTAATTCGATAGCAAATGGGAGACCTTCGCTGACTGAGATGAAGACAATTAGCAGGCCGGGCTGGTTGAAAGCGACTGATCAGGGGGATGTGACTCGCTGGCTGCTGGACCTATTCCCTCGCAGTGGCCGGGCCTCTGTTTGTGCCGCCTCTAATATCCCATGTGGCAGTGGGGCATGCTCCTGGCACAGGGCCAGATTTCCAGTTATCTGTTTAAACAATTTAAAGCGCTAAGGGGCTATTTCAGGAAACAAGAAATTAGGCAGGCTGAGGCAGCCCACACCTCCCAGGCATTGTCGTGGCAACAGCCCAGTTCATCTTAAACAATAACATGAAGGTGATTCCAAGATACTGCCTTTCTTGAATCCTTCCTGTGTGAGAGCTGCGTAGATAGAGGGGTTGTCTGTAGGAAATTAGTTTGGTAATTCGATTCTCTCTAATTTGAAATATTAAACCCTTTGAATAATTTACAGTAATTGTCTTTTCTCTCAAACTAGGCCTATTTGGAGGATTCTTTAATTACTACTGCATAGGAGTGAAGCATCCCCTAAGGCACTCGTTGACTCTGCATGTCCTGACAACTCCTCTGTAAACACCTTTCCACAATAAGTCATTACACACACACACAAACGCACACAGAGACTGACAGACAGACAGGCAGGCAGACAGACAGACAGTATGAGAGGATGATGCAACATTAATGAATGGCCCTGTAGGTTAACAAGATTTCCTTGGCAGGAGCTACAGCCCTACGGAATATACTGTAAAAACATAGTCAGTGGATGTAATCATATCTTTCACTCAGCTGATAGACTTATTTAATTATGGGCAGTGCTGTTTTGCTCTGCAGTGAGAAGTCGGAGAATGGTATGCTTGTGAAGCTAGTAGTATTGTAGGGATGGGTAGTGAGAAGAAGGTTTGTAGTGACACCTGTGCTGTGAGGCTTCCTCATCAGTTTGAGAATAAAGTGATTAAACACATAATCATTTCTCATAGTTCAAGTAAGGTTTCTGCCAAATTGCAACAATATTCAAAACGCTAAGGGTGTTCCTAATGGTACATTTCTGTCCCCTGATTACTCCTTGTCACTTTAATATATTATTGTTGTAGGGAGAGTGTGAGACTGAGCGGTGTACATTTCTAACACCTTATGAAAAATTGAATTGTCATTAACAACATATTCTGCAACCAGGCCGCCAAAAATAACCTGTAACGCTTGCCAGAAATATTGTAGTCATGTGACGTTGGCGTGCCCTTATGGGAACTGACATGAATGCAAATTGCATGCAAAATGAATATTTTATTAATGTAGTTTAAACCCAAATGAAAATGCAAAACAAAGGTTAGCTCTGCCACAAACCTGAGCTGAACAACCCCTAGACAACAAACACATGCAAAGTAGGCTAACATCACTGTCCACAGCACAGTGGGACAAGAACAGATCCTCTGGCTTATACCTGTCCTGCACACACACACACACACACACACACACACACACACACACACACACACACACACACACACACACACACACACACACACACACACACACACACACACACACACACACACACACACACACACACACACACACACACACTGTTCAACATAATTGTGTATCCATCTGCTGAATGCACCAGTGGACAGTCAGTTTCATTCAAGCTACTAAAGATTCTGCTTTTGTGCAACATCAAATATAGCACAACCTATACCTCAAGGAAAGGTCATTGTGTAAGAGAAATGTCTGAATACTGATTTCAGTATACTGTTTTAAAGGGGATAGATAGACACTTATCCCCTTTAATTGTGCCTTTTGGGGTTCGGAAAATAGTTTTAACATCTCTTGACTCTGTGAAGTTTTACATTTTCACCTGATCTAGCTGACTATTTCTGACATTGTCATAAGACATTTTAATATTCACTGTTATCCCTCTAATTATCTGTAAGAATAATTACCATTTCACATTTACCCCAAAATATGCACTGTTGATTCAGTTCGTCAGAAAATAGGTCAACGTAGGAGTATTTGTCCTGAATTGATTGTGGGTTGTCTAGACTGACTGTTCCTGATTGTTACCTGAGGTAAAACATTACAATTAAAGCAAAATGATAAGCAACAAGTAATTCAATGTAAAATATAGGTCAGTTTGGGATAAAGGACCTGGCTAAATAATTCCCTTTGGAGTGATAAACCATTCACTAAAGGATCAGGTCGCCCACAGGTCACCTACTGTACTAATAACATACAGTACCACAGGGTTGTTGTACAGTAGACACACACATACAGAGAGAGAGAGAGAGCGAGAGAGAGAGAGAGAGAGAGAGAGACATAGAGAGAGAGACATAGAGAGAGAGACATAGAGAGAGAGACATAGAGAGAGAGAGAGAGAGAGAGAGAGAAAGAGACACGGAGAGAAAATGAGATAGAGAGACACACAGAGAGAGAGGGAGAGAGAGAGGGAGAGAGAGCGAGTGAGTGAGTGAGAGATAGAGGGAGAAAGAAAGAGAGAGACACACAGAGAAGGAGAGAGAGAGTAAGAGATAGAGAGAGAAAGAGACACAGAGAGAAAATGAGATAGAGAGACATACAGAGAGAGAGGGAGAGAGCGAGAGAGCGAGAGAGTGAGAGATAGAGAGAGAAAGACAGAGACACACACAGACACAGCCCATAACCATCTGTTAGGGAGGAATCCACAGAGGGAACCCACATGGGCCCTCAAGCAGAGTCACATGACAGAAAACACACACTTCACCTTTAGAAGGACCATAACATCCTCTGATACCCTTTCTACACTACTGAGCCCAACCAAGCCGTACTGGGCTGGCCTAGTTACTCAATCCAACATAGTTTCTGGAACTATGCTGAAAATATCCAAGGCAGCATAGTACGGATTGGGTCAGCAAAACAGTGTGAAAAGAGTAGGAGAACCATGTTGGTGTGTTATAAAGACACAGATACTGTGTATAGTGAAGCAGGGACGTCCCTCTAACTCACCATTCAATAACACAGCAGATAACAGGACTCAAGCCCACTGAGACTAGTTGTACAGTAAGTGAAGACAAAACAGGTACATAAAGGTTAGACTGTTTTATTTTTAGTTGTTTTAGGAATAACTCCAGATCTGCTGACCGTTGGCAAGATTTGACTTTCCTGATGGGAAATACTACCTCCTTCCTTCCCCCCAGGCCAGACCCCACTGGGTCAGAGTCAGAATCACAGAGCAGAGGACTTGTTCGTCAGTCAGAGGGGAAGTTAGCCGCCCTGAGGCCACAAAAGAATAGCTGTGTGTGTGTGTGTGTGTGTGTGCGTGTGCGTGTGTGCGTGCGCACGTGTGTGTAGGAGGGGAAAGGTCACACCCTTCATGGTGTGTTGTGAGTTAACAAACATAACAGGGCCAGGCCTAAAGCTCATCCTTTGGAGGGGATTTAGGGGAAACTCCTGCACCACAAATCAGCACGTTGTTGTTCTTGACCTTTACCTCAGAGATTCAGACTCAAGCTGTATTGTTGAGCTGTTTAGTTGTTGTTCTCCTTGACAGCCCTAGAGATTCCGTTTTTGTTTGATGTTTTATATATTGGTTGGGTTATCAAGTTTAACAGTATGTTTGATTCCTGGTTGAAGTTTTCCTTTTCATCCATGGTTTCTCTGAAAGTTTCTCTTGGTCCCCTGAGGAACCTTGATCTGGCTCTTCCTATGACAATATCCATTCTCAATAATTGAGAGACCTATGACTCCAATCTAAGCCTGTCCAGAGTCTTAGATAGTTAGCCAAAGCACATTCAGTATATCAGCTGTTGAATTTGCCATGGCTCCAGTGTTAATGAGCTTCCTGCGAGTTGCACACACACACACACACACACACACACACACACACACACAATCTCCCAATTATTGGAAAACGTTTCTTTTTTCTGACTCTTCTTGATGGCAACTGCTTCAAATTCCTTTTTACTGTAGTATCTGTATACGTAGAGTATGTGAGGTGTCCAGCACCTTGGATAGTTGTACTCAGGGTACTGTATGAGGAACGAGGAAGTGTCCTTATTTACACTTAACCTAAACATCTCCTATTATATCCACTCCCCCAATACTTTATTTTGGCATTCTGTTACCAAGTCCCCAAGTTATCTCCAGAAACCTCGACATCATAACATAGGAGACTCTAAAATAATACATTACTGTAGACCCAGCAACCATATAGCCTAATGCTAAACAAGTCCTACTGTTTTCACACACACCGCTTTCCCACATACATTCTTGTCATATCTCATAATGTAGGCCATTACATATACTGTGTTTCTTGGAATGGTGCTTGTTTGCAATTTTCCTCTAACGATCCATTTCAGCCATTTTGTCTCTGTTCTATATGTGAATGTTTAGGGCAATTCCCCTGCATCTACATACTATATATATTTCACTCTGTAATATTAGTTCTCACGGACAGGAAAAGTGGGAAAGTGATTAAATGATTGGCCTATATATGTGGTGTGAGGGCTGTGCTTTGGCAAAGTGGGTGGGGTTATATCCTATCTGTTTGGCCCTGTCCGGGGGTTTCATCGGATGGGGCCACAGTGTCTCCTGACCCCTCCTGTCTCAGCCTCCAGTATTTATGCTGCAGTAGTTTATGTGTCGGGGGGCTAGGGTCAGTCGGTCACATCTGGAGTATTTCTCTTGTCTTTTCCGGTGTCCTGTGTGAATTTAAATATGCTCTCTCTAATTCTCTCTTTCTCTCTTTCTTTCTTTCTCTCTCTCGGAGGACCTGAGCCCTAGGACCATGCCTCAGGACTACCTGGCTTGATGACTCCTTGCTGTCCCCAGTTCACCTGGCCGTGCTGCTGCTCCAGTTCCAAATGTTCTGCCTGCGGCTATGGAACCCTGACCTGTTTACCGGACGTGCTACCTGTCCCAGACCTGCTGTCCCAGACCTGCTGGAACCCTGACCTGTTCACCGGACGTGCTACCTGTCCCAGACCTGCTCTTTTCAACTCTCTAGAGACAGCAGGAGCGGTAGAGATACTCTCAAAGATCGACTATGAAGAAGCCAACTGACACTTACTCTTGTGTTACTGACTTGTTGCACCCTCGACAACTACTATGATTATTATTATTTGACCATGCTGGTCATTTATGAACATTTGAACATCTTGGCCATGTGCTGTTATAATCTCCACCCGGCACAGCCAGAAGAGGACTGGCCACCCCTCATAGCCTGGTTCCTCTCTAGGTTTCTTCCTAGGTTTTGGCCTTTCTAGGGAGTTTTTCCTAGCCCCCGTGCTTCTACACCTGCATTGCTTGCTGTTTGGGGTTTTAGGCTGGGTTTCTGTACAGCACTTTGAGATATCAGCTGATGTAAGAAGGGCTATATAAATAAATTTGATTTGATTTGATATATTGTCCCAACCTCTCACTTCTAATTTCTTGAATTTCTCCAAATGCTTCTACTGCACGCACTGTCTCATCTACATTCCCCTGGTATGTCTATACTTCTACTGCACGCACTGTCTCATCTACATTCCCCTGGTATGTCTATACTTCTACTGCACGCACTGTCTCATCTACATTCCCCTGGTATGTCTATACTTCTACTGCACGCACTGTCACCTCTACATTCCCCTGGTATGTCTATACTTCTACTGCACGCACTGTCACATCTACATTCACCTGGTATGTCTATACTTCTACTGCACGCACTGTCTCATCTACATTCCCCTGGTATGTCTATACTTCTACTGCACGCACTGTCACATCTACATTCCCCTGGTATGTCTATACTTCTACTGCACGCACTGTCACATCTACATTCCCCTGGTATGTCTATACTTCTACTGCACGCACTGTCTCATCTACATTCCCCTGGTATGTCTATACTTCTACTGCACGCACTGTCTCATCTACATTCCCCTGGTATGTCTATACTTCTACTGCACGCACTGTCTCATCTACATTCCCCTGGTATGTCTATACTTCTACTGCACGCACTGTCTCATCTACATTCCCCTGGTATGTCTATACTTCTACTGCACGCACTGTCTCATCTACATTCCCCTGGTATGTCTATACTTCTACTGCACGCACTGTCTCATCTACATTCCCCTGGTATGTCTATACTTCTACTGCACGCACTGTCTCATCTACATTCCCCTGGTATGTCTATACTTCTACTGCACGCACTGTCTCATCTACATTCCCCTGGTATGTCTATACTTCTACTGCACGCACTGTCTCATCTACATTCCCCTGGTATGTCTATAGTTCTACTGCACGCACTGTCTCATCTACATTCCCCTGGTATGTCTATAGTTCTACTGCACGCACTGTCTCATCTACATTCCCCTGGTATGTCTAGACTGTTTCAACAAGTCCTCATTTGTCCCCTTGGTGAATAATCACAATTGTTCCAATTGCATTGTCATTGTAGTTCTGCAGTGCTGCAAGTCAGCTACCTAACATGCTATTGGCAACATAGCGACATTTTGGTATTGCTTTAGGTTGTTATCCAAAACGAGAATGTGTTATAGCTTGTCTGTTTGAGTGGCGTTTTTCAGAAGAGAGGGATGTTTGATCGTATTGATGGGACTCTCGATTCTTCGACCAAACTTTACGAGCAGGCCAGGTTGCACAACAAATATAGAAACACACTCAACACCAGGAGCTCACTGATGTAACTATCAACCAATGTAAAGCTTAGAAGACATGAGTGTGAAACGCCTATGTCAGCATCTTTGACATAGTCTGTTGAAGCCATGTTTGATAGGGCTAGGTTATCCGGTAACAAAACCCAGTTCGACCCACTATCCATCCCTCTGCATGTTTCCCCATGACAGAGGAACCCAGGGCAGGCACACACACACCTAGAGATTTCCCCAGACCGATATTCAGTCTGTCAATGGTAGTGATTTACAGCCGCGGAGGCATGAGACTGGCATGGCTCCACCGACTGGCTCCAGGGACTTACAACTGTAATATACAGTAGGCCATATAAATCACACACCAGATAAACTGATAAAACAACACCTCGCATCACAACGCGGACTGTGAAGAGACACACACACATACACTCTACACACACCCACACATTGTAATATTGTACATTTTATACTGTAAATACAGGATGTAGTAATAGAGCAGTGTACATATGTATAATGCACAATGTCTCGTTTGATGTACTGTTTTATTTTACGATGTAGGTTATGAAGAATTGTTTTATTCCTGTTTGGACCCCAGGAAGTGCTGGGGCTGCCTTGTCAACAACTAATGGGGATCCTAATAAGATACTACTGAACAAAAATATAAATACAACATGCAACAATTTCAATGATTTTACTGAGTTACATTTCATATAAGGAAATCAGTCAATTGAAATACTTTCTTTAGGCCCTAATCTATGGATTTCACATGGGAATACAGATATGTATCTGTTGGTCACAGATACCTTAAAAAAGTAGGGGCGTGCATCAGATAACCAGTCAGTAACTGGTGTGACCACCATTTGCTTCATGCAGCACAGTACATCTCCTTCGCATAAAGTTGATCAGGCTGTTTATTGTGGCCTGTGGAATTTTGTCCCACTCCTCTTCAATTGCTGTGCGAAGTTGCTGGATATTGGTGGGAACTGGATCATGCTGTCGTACACGTCGATCCAGAGCATCCCAAACATGTCAGTATGCAGGCCATGGAAGAAGTGGGGATGAATGGCATGACAATGTCCCGTGTGGCTCAGTTGGTAGAGCATGGTGTTTGCAACGCCAGGGTTGTGGGTTCGATTCCCACGTGGGACCAGTACGGAAAAAGAAATGTATGAAATGTATGCATTCACTACTGTAAGTCGCTCTGGATAAGAGTGTCTTCTAAATGACTAAAATGTAAAAAAAAAAATACTTGGCCTCAGGATTTTGTCACAGTATCTTTGTGCATTCAAATTGCCATTGATATATTGTGGTTGGTGTCCATAGCTTATGCCTGCCCATACCATAACCCCACCACCACCATGGAGCACTCTGTTCACAACGTTAACATCAGCAAACCGCTCGCCCACACGACGCCATACACGCTGTCTGACATCTGCCCTCTACAGTTGAAACCAGGATTCATCCGTGAGGAGCACACTTCACCAGCGTGCCAGTGGCCATCAAAGGGTAGCATTTGACCACTGAAGTTGGTTACGACACCGAACTGCAGTCAGGTCAAGACCCAGGTGAGGACGATGAGCACGCAGATTAGCTTCCCTGAGATGGTTTCTGACAGTTTGTGCAGAAATTCTTTGGTTCTGCAAACCCACAGTTTCATCAGCTGTCCGGGTGGCTGGTCTCAGATGATCCCACAGGTAAAAAGGCTGGATGTGGAGGTCCTAGGCTGGCGTGGTTACACGTGGTCTGCGGTTGTGATGCCGGATGGACATACTGCCAAATTCTCTAAAACAAGTTTGGAGGCGGCTTATGGTAGAGAAATTAACATTACATTTTCTGTCAATAACTCTGCTGGACATTCCTGCAGTCAGCATGCCAATTGCAAGCTCCCTCAAAACTTGAGACATCTGTGGCATTGTGTTGTGTGACAAAATCGGCCATTTTAGAGTGGCCTTTTACTAATGATCATGCAGTTTAATCAGCTTCTTGATATGCCACACCTGTCAGGTGGATGGATTATCTTTGCAAAGGAGAAATGCTCACTAACAGGGATGTAAGCAAATTTGTGCACTAAATTTGAGTGAAATAAGCTTTTTGTGTGTATGGAACATTTCCTGGATCTTTTATTTCAGCTCATGAAACATGGGAACAACACTTTACAGGTTGCCTTTGTATTTTTCTCCAGTATAAAAACACCAACCATGCAACCAACACATGTTGTCAGAGTCAATCTACAATTATCCCAACTGTTACTCAACCCATTCTGCTGTTCTACCTGATAAACTCATTACCAGGGTAGTAAATTACGGATGGCAGTTTGTTTGGACCAGAGCCAATGTTATTTGATATTTCATTCCTTCGTGAAGAACATTCCATAGTACTAGTACCACACAAGGTTGGGCTTTTCTGACAGTCATCAATAATCCATTATAAAGGTGTCATAACATTCTTATGACAAGTCTTGCAATGCATTATACCTCAATCATAATGCATTATGCAGTTACCCAAAAGTTTGTCTGTGAGATTGTGAGAGATTCCTCTTAGCGACTGCTCTTAGCTCTAGATACAGAGTGAAGGGTTCAGCTGAGGGGTTCGATGGAAGCAGCATGGCTGACTTTTAGCCGGCATAGCCGCCCCACACGCCAAGGGAGGGGAGGGAGAAGAGCCCACACAGCAATGTGGTCAATTATGTAAAGACCACCTGTCCCAATCTACAGACTTGTAAAAGATGAAGCGTGTTAGTGTATGATAGAGAGAGAAAGAGGGGGAGCGAGAGAGACCAGTGAGACAGAAGGAAGAAAAAGAGAGAGACGGAGAAGAGGGAAAGATAGAGGGAGGGGTGTGAGAAAGAGAGGGAGGTCGATAGAGAGGGAGAGAGAGAGACTTGAGGTGTTTAATCAGGTCACATTTTAAAGCAAACATCAGAGAAAGCTGGCACATAAATCCTTCCCAGCATCAACAACTTCAGCCCTAAGGTGATGTGATTCTGGAAAGTAGTGTAGCCTAGCTGTTGTGGGTGACACAGCTGCCAGCGAGAAAAGTCTATTGGCAGATAGTGAAATCCTTTTAGGGGTCTTCTCTCCCTGCTGGCTTCGTTCCCCTTCCCCCTTAGGATGGGCTCGGAACATCACACTAATGGATGTCACCACACAACAAGGAAACTTCATCCGATCATCTTATTTTGAAATATTTAAACCAAAAGCGCCCGAGCATTAAAGGCCCAGTGCAATCAACATTTTTATTTTTCCTGTGTTTTAGTGGTTCCACACTATGAGGTTGGAATAATGCTGTGAAATTGTGAAAAGGATGAAAATGCCCTTTTAGTGTAAGAGCTGTTTGAAAATACAGAAATTTCAGCCTGTTTTGGTGGGGTGGAGTTTTGGCCTGCCTGGTGACAAACAAAAAAGTCAGTTCCAATAACAGCTAGTTTTCAGTTTGTCCCTCCTCTCTCAAACCACTCCCAGAGAGTCCTAGTAAAATTTTTGCCTGAGAAATTACTCTTTACTAAGAAGCTTTTTGCTTTTTTTTACAATTTTAATTGAAAACAATCCCAGTAAGGTACTTAATTGTTACCCAGAAATGATTTGATATTGAGATTAAAATGGCTGCATTGGACCTTTAATTTCAACAAGGCATAACACAAACTACACACTCGGAGAAGACACATGTGACTGACTGACTGACTGACTGACTGACTGACTGACTTCCCACTGTCTAGGCTGACAAAGACTGGGCGGAAACCGAGGACAACAGGAAATGTTCCTTTTGAAAAAGGTCAAAGATAAATGAGGAGAGAAAACATGGAAACAAATGTGCTTGTAAGAAATTAGACTCTTCGTAATCACTAGAGTGTCATCGTGCAAATTACGTTCACAGGGAATAACAAAATAAATGTGTAAAATTCTAAAAACAAATCTAATTGTGCTAGACCTTTTATAGATAAAAGGATATGTATCGTAGTTTTAAATATGTGCTTTCCTCCTCCGAGAGAACCACAGCTGTTTCAAAGGGGGCGTGGGTGGTTTCAAAAGTCCCGTGTGGCTCAGTTGGTAGAGCATGGTGTTTGCAACACCAGGGTTGTCGGTTTGATTCCCACGGTGGATGAGTATGGAGAAAAAAAATGTATGAAATGTATGCATTCACTACTGTAAGTTGCTCTGCTAAATGACTCAAATGTAAAAAAGTCTTCTGCGATAGACGCTGGTTAGATACTCTTGTGCATCTTCTAACCGAAGGAGGTAATCCAGGAGGAGAGGATACTACTTAGTTCGCCTACTAACAAATTGACACTCTTCTTGACCGGATGGAGGAGTCGAGGATGGACTTTTCCCAATTGAGAATCTCCCAATGAGAGAATTGTTAGTAGTACAGATCGGATACTGGACACTGTAAAACAGATTACCTCACATTTGTTTATTTTCCCTTTCTTCTAAACTGCACACTGTGACTCTAACGAGTGAGTTAGGAATGAGAAACAGAGAGAAAGTTTAAGCCCAGTGTAGAAGCAAACAAAGAAAGCCAAGCACCCAGTTCCACCTGGCAGCGTCTCGCTCCCCCATTACCCTGACACGAGTGACAGATGCCAGCTCTCCTGCTAAAGGGCGCATCACTCCTCGCCACCCCTCCGCCCGCCTGCACACTACCGCCCGCCACCGCCCGCTGACAGGCCATTACTGCAGCAGGAAACGTAGCAACAACATGAATCACCCTGCAGCTGTCACTTCTCCTTTGACCAACCTAATTAAACAATTAGGCCGTTTGGTTTAACGATCAGTCATCATCGGAAGGACAAATGTGGGCTATGAAGACTCAGCATCATGGTGGGAATGCAGCAGAGAGGAGGAGGAAGAGTCTCTATGATATGACCATGGCATCTGACGGAGGTCAGAGCTGTATCATTGAAACTTTGTTGTGAATCAGGATAGGATCCGAAATCAGGCAGTGATGTGATACTGTTACCGGACTCTTCCCGTCGACTGTAAACTGTCAACGAAGAGAACGCAGGGCCAGTTGGACTCCTATTCAAACAAGGTAGTGTAAGATTACATAATTTGAGAAAGTTGCCTATAGCAACGAGTCACACATTTTAGTGCAGATTCATCTAAACAATTATCAAACTGACAACTGGGTTGTCAAAAAGGATTTATTCCAAACAATATAAACCTACGGCAAAACCTTTATTCATTATTCAATTGGTTACATGTATACACATTTTTTAGATTATATTGCTCAAACCAAACATTTGTATAATACTAGGTTATTCTAATCTAGGGACACACAGTTAAACTGTGTATAATCTATATTCAGTCAGTTTTATTTGAATCCAGTCCAGTAATGAGTGTCTAAACCATCATGTTTAACAGGATTCTCAGGCTTGTCCTCACTAACCTCTCTCCCCCCGAGTCTGGGTCACACTGAGAGAGAGAGGTTAAAGGGTATGTGAGGGGGAAGAGATGGAGTGAGAGGTCGCGAAAGATAGAGTTAGAGGGAGCAACAGAGAGAGGAAGAGAGGGAGCGAGAGAGAGAGAGAGAGAGAGAGCAACATAGTGAGAGAGAGGAGAGAGAGATCATTGCGAGAGCGGCAGAAAGAGAGAGCTCTACAGTTTTACTGCAAACAGGCCGGGGGATTTAATCACAGTAAAACACTGCACTCTGCCTCGCCGACTTATTGGGGGTGTCAAAACATTTTACGAGAGCAACTGTGCCGTCGGAGCCAGAGTCTGGCACAACACCAAAACGGTGTCCCTGTTCAAGACAAATCCGCAGTGGCCCTCCATATCACCTTATAGCGTCTCGCCTTGCCTCACTTAAACCCAACTACTGTACGACTGGGAGGGAAAAAACGTTATTGACATAAAACATCGGATAACATGAGTTAAACTTCATATGTCATGTTTTGTGTTATGCTTATTGACATACAACATAGTCAAACGTGAGAAAGATGATCAAACTTCATAGCCTGTCATATTTTGTGTTATGCCACTGCACCCTGAGGCGGTCCAAGTTCTGTGTTAAGTATTGTTGTTATCATATTTGAAGTGGCCCTACAGTGCGTCATGCTCTGTTAGAGATTACACTAAACCACATCAGTGTTAGATATAGGGAATATTTTCCAAAAAGCACCCAAAGCGGCAAAATATACAACATTCCTGGACCAGCATGGGATGAACAAGGGAGGAATGAAGGGATGATGGGATAGAGGGATGGAAATGCCCAACAGATGGATAGCATGGATGAAAAGACAAAATGACACCGTTCAGATGGACCCGGGTAGCATTTAGACACACTCAAACAGCCTGGTCATTGCTATCATAATAAACCATTTATCTGAACATTCAGAGTCAACATATTCAAGCACATGAAACCAATATCTGTATTTATCACCCATATATCAAGGGAGGATTTGATTTTCCCTTCACCCTCTCTTACCAATGACAGAGCATTATTATGATGTGAATGTTTGATCAGTTTGAAAATTATTTGTCATGTTATATTCCCTGTCATGTTGAGGTATTTATTCTTAGGTATAAGTCTGCTTATGGAATAGCACCCTATTGCACTGCATTTGACCCCTTTTTGACTGAGGGTCAAAAGTAGTGCATTTATAGGGAATAGGGTGCCATTTCATATGCAACCTAAACAGCTGTGAGGTTAGGTTCTGTTGCCTGGTTACATTTCTCCTCTATCCATCATGAGGAAAGAATGATCTATCTAGCATGGGCACACGGCTCGGCTAGGTGGTAAGCCTCCTGGTAAAGACGGTAGGGACGGGTTTCCTAGCAACCACAGCAACTATTGTCTCAGGCACCGGGTGGAACGATCTATGTCGCTAATCCCGTTTTAGCGCCCGACTCCAATTTGGAATGGATCCGTTTTCTCACTAAGGAAATGTCTTGAAATTAAAAATGCATTTCAAAACCCATGCCAATAATTTCTGAAAGTGTTAATTTGTTGAGAAATATGGCCTACTAAATGTATTATTTTTGTGCGTTGCTATGGGCAACCCCGGTAGCTTTCTAAGCGACGGATGGTTTGGGTTGTGTGAGGAGAATCATACTGGAGTTGTTGGAAAAGTTTTCATTTCCCTGAACCTAACTCACCTCAGCCAGATTGGAGTAGGTCTGGGGAGGGATGGAGGGAGAAAGGATGGAGGAAGGGAGGGAAGGAAGGAGAGAGGGTGGGAAAGAGAGAGGTAGGAAGGGAGGGAGAGAGGGAGGAAGGGAGAGCAATGAGCCTGGGTAACAGTGCCATCTATTGATCATCTATGTGTCTGGCTCTGGACTGTAGCTCCACAGCGAAGGTCTATCTGTGCTCTAGCCCTATATCAGCTGCTCAAGCAGGAAGTTGCCTTCCAGCAGGCACAGATCTAGGTTCAGGTAACCCTCTTTCCTTGATACATGGCTGTTGACTCGTATGGTGTCTACAGCCATGCGTTAGAGCAACTAACCTCCCTAAAATTCTGACCTTGAGGGACATTTGCTTAACACACACACAACCTATCCCTATTTCCATTCCCAGCCCACCCCCACAAATGTAGCCTAATGGTTAGAGTGTTGGTCCAGTAACCGAAAGGTTGCTAGTTTGAATCACTGAGCCGACAAGGTGAAAAATCTGTCCATCTGCCCTCAAGCAAGGCACTTAACCCTAATTGCTCCAGGGTCGCGGTGAATAATGGCTGCTCCCTGGCCGTGACCCCGCTCTCAGGGGGAGTTGGGATATACAAAAACACTTTTCCATTACACACCTCACACACGGACAGGTTACCCACTTGTACATGCAGTGGAGGACAAATATACCAACCCCTATTTGACCTTTGATTTGACCTTTGAATTATGTCAATTGATCACGCATCATGATACTCTCCTCTCATGGAGGACTTTCCATATCACTAAATGAATAACATTTGATAAATAACATACTCCAGTCCTAGCATGCAGCCGGGTGAAAATATTAGTCCATTAGCGCCATCATGAATCTGTCAAGCCGGATATTTGTTACCGGAGGGGGAGGTTGGCATAATTTCATTCACGACAGACTAATCAAGGCTGACACTTGTCAAACGAACCCCCAGCCTGGGTCCTGGCTCATCTCTCTCATCCCGGGGAAAAGTGTCTCATCCCTGGGTTAACGGCACAAGTTCTGGATAAATCACTGGAGGTCTGGGCTAACCGAGGGGGATAAGATGCATGCAACTATCCATCAGCTACAATGACTACATTCTAGCATTGATCTGTGGCTGTTTGTCATGTGACATGGGGTTATGGGTTTATGTCAAGGTGGCGGTTCTATGGGAGAGCAATGAGGACAGAACCACACAGTGTCTCTAGGCCCTGGTCTTCCCTCTTTGCCCCTCTATAACAACTTGATATTTCCAGGAGTTTTCCTGAACACTCAATCTGACCAGGAAAAAATGTTAGTTGTAGCCTTAATAATTATGGCTTGGAGTTTTTCCTGAACATTTCACCTGACAAGAAAAAAAAAAAAACTCTGGTCAGGAAAAACCGTGTAAATGAGTCTAGACTATAATCTACTGTGTATATTAAGTGTCTGTATCATGATGACTCCTCTCACTAGAATATACAGTGCCAGATCTTAGCATTGCAGCAGCAGTTGCATCCATGGACGGTTTCACTGTGAATATCAAACATAACATGGTGTGGGTGAATCAGCACCTCTATCCGGTCAGCTCATTCACTCCCACTGTCTGTTTTAATGTCATCATATCCCATGTGTAATCACACACTCTGCCTCCTCTGTTTCAGATAAGGTGTCTGATGTTTTATTGAGATGTTTCATACATGAAAAGGACATGCATTGCAGCTTGGCTTGAAGATTCAATATAGAAGATTTTGGGCTCCATCTTGTGGTCAAAGTTGGAAATTGTCTCTATGTTCATTTTAGTAATCTCAGACATTTTCACAACAGAAAACCAAATATTATACTATTGTATACTATTGTAGTGATACTTTGACCATTGCCGACCCACACTGTCTGGTTGCAGTGTTACCTTTCTAAATCCCATGCCAGATTCTCTCTCTCGTCTGTTGTTAGCCTAAGTAGTCTCAGGAATGTCTCTCTCTTTCCAAACTGCTGAGGAACTGGAATACACCGGCTGACCTCGCGGCAATGCCAACCCTCCTGCCTCTAATAGAATGTGAGAGAAGTGGGTCATGGGAAACCCGGTCCCCCCACAGATGCCCGAACCTGAGGAGACCTGCTATAATTCAATTAGCTTAGATAGTGAAAGGGGAGAGAAAGACAAATCAAGAGGGTGTGCTTGTGTTAGAGAGAGAGACTGATTTCGACTTTCTTACCAGGCCACTGGCCTACATTGTGTGGAGACATACTACACAAGGTTTTGATCATGTAGGTGGTATAAATCAAAATCAAATCAAATTTATTTATATAGCCCTTCTTACATCAGCTGATATATCAAAGTGCTGTACAGAAACCCAGCCTAAAACCCCAAACAGCAAGCAATGCAGGTGTAGAAGCACGGTGGCTAGGGAAAACTCCCTAGAAAGGTCAAAACCTAGGAATAAACCTAGAGAGGAACCAGGCTATGAGGGGTGGCCAGTCCTCTTCTGGCTGTGCCGGGTGGAGATTATAGCAGAGCATGGCCAAGATGTTCAAATGTTCATAAATGACCAGCATGGTCAAATAATTGTAATCACAGTGAACAGGTCAGGGTTCCATAGCCGCAGGCAGAACAGTTGAAACTGGAGCAGCAGCACGGCCAGGTGGACTGTGGACAACAAGGAGTCATCATGCCAGGTAGTCCTGAGGCATGGTCCTAGGGCTCAGGTCCTCCGAGAAAGAGAAAGAAAGAGAGAAAGAGAGAATTAGAGAGAGCATACTTAAATTCACACAGGACACCGGATAAGACAGGAGAAATACTCCAGATATAACAGACTGACCCTAGCCCCCCGACACATAAACTACTGCAGCATAAATACTGGAGGCTGAGACAGGAGGGGTCAGGAGACACTGTGGATCCGTCCGATGATACCCCCGGACAGGGCCAAACAGGCAGGATATAACCCCACCCACTTTGCCAAAGCACAGCCCCCCACCACTAGAGGGATATCTTCATCCACCAACTTACCATCCTGAGACAAGGCCGAGTATAGCCCACAAAGAGCTCCGCCACGGCACAACCCAAGGGGGGGCGCCAACCCACACAGGAAGACCACGTCAGTGACTCAACCCACTCAAGTGACGCACCCCTTCGTCCCTAGGTCCCAGTGAGCCAACAACATTAACTTCTGATCAGGGTTGGGTAGGTTACTTTCTAAATGTAATCCGTTACAGTTACTAGTTACCTGTCCAAAATTGTAATCAGTAACATAACTTTTGGATTACTCCAAACTCGGTAACGTAATCTGATTACATTCAGTTACTTTTAGATTACTTTCCCTTTAAGAGGCATTAGAAGAAGACAAAAATGTATGTTACCAATTTATCAACATCTATTGCAGAATAAATCAATGTTAAAGTTTACATAGCTGACCATATATGGATGTTAAATTTTACTTTATGGGTTGGTTATGTAGGCTTCTTCTAACCCATCGCTTTCTACTACATATAATAATATGATTAAATTATATCTTTACATTAATATATATCATTTAGAAATCCAAAAATGGATGTAGCCACTACAGATTGCCCTTTTAAGTCTATCAAAAGTGTGCAAGTTTGAGCATGTGTCCATTAAGCCTATGGATTATTTATTTTATCAGCATGAATTAGATTGAGCAATATAAACCCCACTTTTATTCCATAGGCTGGGATCCGCACTATGCAGCTGTTGCAAGAGGGTATTTTTCACAGGCTGTCCGCTGGTTTCATAACAATGATTGATAGGCAGCTTTAAGTTCTTGAATTGAACCATTATTGGGTTCAAATACACATTTAGATTTGTGAACAGCCATCCACAACAACCACAATCCGTAAAGCGCTAATAGCTAAATGAGAGAGCAGCAGTGTGATTCACATCAATGCGCCATGTAGATATCAATAATAAGTGATATCCGTATCGCCGTAGGCTACACCACTGCGCTCATCCTTACCTCCAAACGTTTATTCAAATTGGATCATCTTTGGATGCCGACTGCAGTCGCACCATTGGAAGACATAATTTGGACTGTAGCCTACAAAAGCCTATTTCTGCTCTTTTCCCGCGATCCATCAAACACATTTGGTGTGTCATCATAGCGGTCTCTGACTTGTGGTCGGACACGCTCAGGTGGAACAAACTTAAATGTGCGCTTTTTTCTATGTTAATTTAATGTCATTGAGAAAACAGAGAAGTGTCAAAGACTTTTGTCCACAAACATCCATTCTGAATTTAAAAGTAATGCTCGAAGTAATACTCTAGTTTTTCAAAAGTATCTGCAATCTGATTACAATATTTTTGCTGGTAATGTAATGGATTACAGTAATCCGTTACTCCCCAACCCTGCTTCTGATTCCAATATGGAACCCCATGCATGCCAGTTGCACACATGCTATGGAGAATACCCTTCAGAGGATTCAATTGTGTGGCCATGGACCACATGACCTCCAGCTCTGCAGCTGCAGGCCTGATGCATGGTTTTACCCAGAAGTGTGTAGGGTGAGAGGGACACAGAGTAGCTCTGTAACCACAGGGCTTTGAAGAGAGAACAACATGGATGGACTATCTGGGAGTCAAATGTAAATACCTAATTCAATTATTTGGGATTTTGCAGGTGGTGGAACTGTAGGTTTGCAGGTGGTGGAATTGCTTGCTCGTCTATGATAATTTTAAACAGGATGATGGTTAGTTATTTTGGTATAATGTCTCAGTCATTCATTAGGGTCATCCATGCATGTATTGTAGGCTTACATTGATTATATTATACCAACCGTCAACATTCCTGCTTGTTACGTAGACCTGCAATTACATTGTTTACTGAAGCCATGAATGTAATGCACATAGGGTTCTTAAAATGGTTCAAAGAGACTCTGGTTGTCACTGGTTACAGTGAGGGAAAAAAGTATTTGATCCCCTGCTGATTTTGTACATTTGCCCACTGACAAAGAAATGATCAGTCTATAATTTTAATGGTAGGTTTATTTGAACAGTGAGAGACATTTACATTTACATTTACGTCATTTAGCAGACGCTCTTATCCAGAGCGACTTACAAATTGGTGCATTCACCTTATGATATCCAGTGGAACAACCACTTTACAATAGTACATCTATATCTTTTTGGGGGGGGGGGGGTTAGAAGGATTACTTTATCCTATCCCAGGTATTCCTTAAAGAGGTGGGGTTTCAGGTGTCTACGGAAGGTGGTGATTGACTCCGCTGTCCTGGCGTCGTGAGGGAGATTGTTCCACCATTGGGGTGCCAGGGCAGCGAACAGAGACAGGATAATAACAAAAAAATCCAGAAAAACGCATGTCAAAAAGGATTTGCATTTTAATGAGGGAAATAATTATTTGACCCCTCTGCAAAACATGACTTAGTACTTGGTGGCAAAAACCTTGTTGGCAATCACAGAGGTCAGACGTTTCTTGTAGTTGGCCACCAGGTTTGCACACATCTCAGGAGGGATTTTGTCCCACTCCTCTTTGCAGATCTTCTCCAAGTCATTAAGGTTTCAAGGCTGACGTTTGGCAACTCGAACCTTCAACTCCCTCCACAGATTTTCTATGGGATTAAGGTCTGGAGACTGGCTAGGCCACTCCAGGACCTTAATGTGCTTCTTCTTGAGCCACTCCTTTGTTGCCTTGGCCGTGTGTTTTGGGTCATTGTCATGCTGGAATACCCATCCACGACCCATTTTCAATGCCTTGGCTGAGGGAAGGAGGTTCTCACCCAAGATTTGACGGTACATGGCCCGGTCCATCGTCCCTTTGATGCGGTGAAGTTGTCCTGTACCACAGCCAAAAAGTAAAAATTGGCTATCTCGTAAAAATTCATTTTAAAAAATAGGTGATTTTTGGTCTTAATTTAAGTTTAGGGTTAGGTTTAAGGTTATCAGTGTGGTTAAGGTTATTTGAAGAAAGTAAATTGTGGAAATGGGCGGGGTTTATGTGGCTGTGTTAACTAGTAACGGCCCTCCTCAGTCACATGAGCTGGTCAACTCCTCCCCTTTCCTCACTCCCTTGACCTCTGACCTACAGCCACTCCCACCCCATTTTAAATCACACTGTGCTGTAGCACCTGATGCCTGGATCCAAATTAGCATATGTGCTTGTGCACACAAACCTGCACACACACACATGCGTGCATTCACACTTACATGCATACACACATCCAACACCAGCCTGTCAGCTTAGAAAGAAATTGAATTGTAATCTCCAGATGCCTTCTACAGATGTAGGATCTTAATTTGATCCCTCTTTTGTTCCTGCACAGCAGGAAATGCAAACATGTAGTGTATTCAAGGTTTAAAATGTCAGACTTGATTTGCCCTAATGAAAAATGTATCAACCCCTACAAACATTTTCATTAATTATAATCCACATAATAATTCACATTTCCTGTTGTTGCAGGATTATTTTCCTTCTGTAGCAAACTGGCTCAAATTAAGATCCTACACCTGTATCTGCTCCTCCGTGTGGTTGAGAAGAACTAATGAAATGGAAACTTAATAACTGCATGACAACTTGAGCTCCAGTCTGAAAACTGAATTGATCTTGTAGAAGCATGATTAAGGAGGATGTTATTGACTGTACAACACTGTGAATCACATGTATAAAGAGTTTTATACTTCTATAAAATAGTTGTTAACTAGTTGTTTTGATGAGTTATCAAGCAACCGTAAACAAGTCACCCCGGTCCATGTCACCTTCCTAATTTCTACTGCATGCATTTCTTCCACTGTAGCTGATTAAAATGTCCTCAGGGATTTTTTGGGGGAAAGTCTTTAAGTGGATCCATCCCCAAAGTCCTCCTAAAACAGAATGAAAACTCCTTTATATAACACATTTAGCCGATATCCAGACAGACAGACCTTTTCAGGGTATTCTACTGTCTATCCTCTTGATTATTATCCCTCCATTTTCACTCTTTCATTTTTGAAAAAGGGATTCTCAATCGTATTATTCAGGGGGATTTTCTGCTTTGTCATTGTGTGCAGGATATCCTCTCTCCTGAGGACTAGTGACTTCCTATTTGTTTCCTGCCTTGTTTCCTCATCCCCATTTTCATCCCCTTTCATCTCATAGAGGAATTACCAACAATGCATCATTCCGATGCAGCTGCTATGCTTGTTTTCTGGAGAGTTCCTTATGTGTCTCGGTTGATGGATCTTTAAGAAGAAGGTAAACTGAGGTCCACCACACTGGTTGGGATTTGTTCTTCACCTCCATACGTCCAGGCATTGTCACATGGGGGATATGAAGGGACAGTGGGACTGATCCCTGTGTGTCACATCCTGATCAATGTCCTCAGTTGCTCATGTTGTTTGCTTTGGCACTAGATTCAAAGGTCCTGGATGGGTCAGTTGGTAGAGCATGGCGTTTGCAAACTAGGATTGTGGGTTTGATTCTCGGGACCACCCATAAGTAAAAATGTATGCACGTAAGTCGTATTGTTGTATTATTTTCATAATGAGCAATATTATTCAATATTAATAATGTTTCTCTATTGATGTTATTAACTGCCTTGATACTTCCTGGTTCAAGGATTGGATGCCGTGGCACCATGAGACCTAGGTCTGAGCCCTTCCTGTGGTGCTGTGCCAGGTGATGATGACGCAGGTAGGTAGGCACCCGCTAGGCTGGCAGAGAGAAAGTGGCATCACTCTCGCTGTGTAATCCACTGGCCACTGTAAGCCTATGACCTTGGTAGCACTCTGGTGACTGGACAGTGGACACACACAGTGTAGATGAGATGTGGTATGTCCAATGTATTGCTTGAGTCTATAACCTTTAAAGAGCACTGACTTATGTCAATGAGGGAATAGTATTCTTGAGGGAAAATAAGTAGGAGGAGTGCTTCAGGTATTCCAAAACAACCACAGGTGCTCTTGGGGGGGAATCGTAATTTAAAAGCTGAAGGAAGATTTATAACTACAAATTTGGTGCTAAATGACATATCAAAATCCAAGCACTCTTGTGGGTTTGAAAGTTAATAAGCCTCTAATGTGTGGGCTAAGACATCATTAAAATACGCCAAGTAGGGGCATCAGCTTACACTTATTTGTGTAGTTCAGTCCTTGAGCTGTTCTTGTCTATTAATGTTCTGTATTGTTTCATGTTTTGTGTGGATCCCAGGATGAGTGGCTGCTGCTTCAGCAACAGCTAATGGGGATCCTAGTAAAATACTAAGCTAAAAAATACTTAATCAGGGTGTCTCACTCTCACTGCTTCTTAACTTTCAATCCCCCACAAGAGTGGCTGGATTTGGCCATTAGCACCTATTTGTGGTTATCATTTTTCCTTTAGCTTTTCGAGGGAATGGTATTGCCAAATAAATACCATAAATACCTAAATGGCACATCAGAAATAATGACATAACATATAAGTTCAAATTTGGAGGCCAAATTGCATCTGGACCGCGACTACCGTTAGGACCCTGAGGGGAAGCAGCATTCCCTCCCTCGTTGAATTGGATGACAGGACTGGGATGGCCTCTCGTCTACAGTGTTAGTGTTGAACGGTTCGTCCGTCAGAGAAAGGATGTGAGAAGAGGAGGCTTGCGGTTTCTGTAGCAAGCATGCGGCTTTGTTAGATTCTGTGGATTTTGGACACCGGCTTTACATGCAATGTATTTGTGCTAAATGGAATTCGTTTTTCCCCTTTGTGTTTTCTACAGGATACATTCTTATAGCTTGGAATCGAGTGTTTTCCTGTGCGGCTCCGTTCATTGGTAAACTAGCGGTTGCATCAGTCGACTGTCAATCAAGTCTGGGCTCTCTGCACCTGGTATTCATTTAAATTTGCCGGTGAATTTTTGTGGACATTGAGTTTTGGAGCAATCCTTTTCGTTTAGCCTTTGGTATTTCAATAACCGAGAGTTTATTGTGCAGCCTTATTATTAACAAGGTAAGATTGTAACCGTAACTCAGGCTACTGTACCCCTAGTTATATTAATAGCGGACTGTATCCCCGGAAAATGACAACATTCTATCTTGACGGCGCAAGGAGGAACTAGCCTACACGTGCACTGTCCTCTCGATTACTGTATCAGTGATTGCCAAAGCGTTGTTTGACAGCTGTCTTTGGGAACGCGTTGGACAATCGGGCTTGCCTGGAGGAGCCATCCGCTATTGTTTTCTCCTGTGGATAGATCAAAATATTAACAGATCGAACATGTCGCTCAGCAGAAGTATTGAATGGGAACACTTTGAGGAACGGGACAAAACGCACCGTTCATCACGGGCTAACGGCTCGGGATCCCAGTCAGGCTCCAGAGGCAACGGTCTCGTGCCCAGCCCGGCGCACAGCGCGCACTGTAGCTTTTACCGAACGCGCACGCTCCAGTCGCTCACCTCCGAGAAGAAAGCCAAAAAAGTGCGGTTCTACCGAAATGGGGACAAATACTTCAAGGGTTTGGTGTATGCCGTGTCCAACGACCGTTTTAGGTCCTTAGACGCCCTGCTTATGGAGCTTACCCGGTCTCTCTCGGACAACGTCAACCTGCCTCAAGGTGTCCGGAGCATCTACACGGTGGACGGCAGCAAGAAGATCAGCAGCCTGGACGAGTTAGTGGAGGGTAAGGACAAGCAGTCACCCACGGCCCCCTCCCCACACACAGCCCAGTCCTACAAATGACATAATAAATCAGGTAGAGATCAATACTCGCGCATATTGATGAATGAGCTGATTTAATCCAAAGTACTCATTATTAGATTTCACCAGACAGACTCGTATCTCTCATCATACGGTCTTATAAACCATTTCATGTCCTGCTTGTCATCAGAGTTCCACCAGCTGTTTTACATTGACTCCTTGTTCATACATATGCAGGTGTATTCTGCTATCAGCTTTCCCTTTGGGAAGAAGACTAGCTAATACTGCATTATAGGCTTATTATATTACATTATAGCCTATTATACTACATTATATGATATAGTAGTATAAGGCAGTTATGATATATGATATAGTAGCATAATAAGGCTATAACGTAGTATAAGTCTATAATGCCGTATAATGAGGCTATAATGTAGTATAATGAAGCAATTATTAATAGCCTCATTATACTACATTATAGCCTCATTATACTACATTATAGCCTCATTGGGCAGCAGGTAGCCTAGCTGTTAGATGTTGCCAGTTCAGATCCTGGGTCCGATGGAAAAAGTCTGTTAGGAAGTTAGCTGGCAACTAGAGGGTTGCTGATATCAAATCCTAGATGCAATTGCCTGCCATGGTGCCCTTGAGCAAGTCACTTAACCCCCTCAACAACACCTCCCCGGGTGTGGGGGGCTACCACCTGGGAACCTCTCCAAAACCTGTATGTATGTGTCTTTCAGAAGGGTTGGGTTAAAAGCGGAAGTCAAATTTCGGTTGGACATTGTGTGCAATTGACCAATAAAGTGATTTTAATTATACTACATTATAGCCTCTACATGGCCTATAGAGTATATGCCATGTAGAGATTTTCCTCTCTTAGGCATTTTACAGTAAAGACATATGTAAATACAGTAAACAGGTTTACTACTGTAATGCAATTGTAACCTATGTAGTGAGTTATGGGCATGCCTCTCAAACTCTAGGATAGGATAGATGATGTCGCGTGTGGCTCAGTTGATGGAGCATGGAGCAAGCACCAGGGTTGTGCATTCCGTTCCCACGGGGCACCACTATGGAAAATGTATGCACTCATTACTGTAAGTCCCTCTGGATAAGAGTGTCTGCTAAATGACTAAAATGTAGATTACATTTGGTTGAGAATCTTGAGGTCATTAGTCTGGCTTGAATCAGCAGGACTTCCTTTTTGGTTAAGCAGTTGTGAGACACACATGACCCAGTAGTAGTGTGCAGCCATCATAGAGTGTGTGTGTGTGTGTGTGTGTGTGTGTGTGTGTGTGTGTGTGTGTGTGTGCGCAAGCCACATAGATGACAGACCCGCTGTAGTAGTAGGCAGCACAGTTTTCATGAATGTACACTCTCCTCCATTGATCTTAGAGCAGTGTGTGTGTTAGTGTGTGCTCTGGCCAGTGTTCTGTGCTTCATGGCTGTTAAAACAGTCCTTAGAGTGATTTTTCACCCTCTGGGCATAAAACATGGAAGTGTCCCCCTCTGCACCCACTTCATACCTCTGCCGATGATCTGTTCACTTCGAACATAATGAGGGAGGAGAATGGAAAAGGTCAACATTGAGGTGTAGAGGAAGCTGTTATTATAACTGTACTAATAGTCCAAATAAGATATGTACAACTGCCTTCAATGAACTGAACATGGTCAGGTCATACCATTGTTATATTACAACATGACTTATTAGCTCAGTCATTTCACAGGAATGCTTAATGAACAATCATGTATATTGTCCCGACTAGATCCTACACAACTAAAGGCAAATTAATTCTGAAGTGTGTGAGTATTATTCCAGAAAAGTATGCAAAGGTTGAGAAATTTCAACATGACCTTCTTTACTTTACTGTAGATCTCTCTCCCTACTCGGTAGATTTGCTATATATAGACCTACACAGCAATGGGGGCTGGTAGGAGGAGCTATAGGAGGTCAGGCTCATTTTAATGGCTGGACTGGAATCAAAGGAACGATGTCAAACGTATGGAAACCACATGTTTGACTCCGTGCCATTGATTCCATTCCAGCCATTACAATGAACCCGTCCTCCTACAGCTCCTTTCACCAGCCTCCACTGCTCCACAGTGGTTCTGTCTGTGCGTGAGCCACTCTCTCCTCTCTGTGTCGCAGGCTGCAGCAGTGACAGTGGCCGGTGTCTGGGTAATACGTTAATCTTCGCGTTGAGTTCTGCTGTCTGACCTGTGACCTCTCTACGATCCTGTCTTAGCGTGAAAGGTTACGGTTATCGCACCATGGTAGCGCTGTCATATTCAAATCAATCCACAGCAAAGAGAGATGAGTGTGGGACTTGTCTTTTCATTTGTATACTGTAGCTTATCTCCTGACTCCCATTAGTCAGCACCTCCAGCTATAGGCTGTGATTTGTCTCTACTTCACCGCTGTCCTTTTCGCCTGATCCCCCTCTCCTCTCTCATCCCCCTGTTTATTTTCAGCTGACATCCTTCCTTCCAAATATAAGCCTCTGCACTCATTCCTCCGCCCATGTCCCCAGAGAGGATGGGGTGGTAGATTTAGGTCAGCGCCCAATCCCGTGGCTGGGAGACACATTGCATCACTTCTGGTTGGGCTGGCAGGAAGGAGAATGGGTGCTGCCGTGGGACAGTGAGTGTGGTAGAAGATGGACTGGCACCAACACATAGCCAGGCCTACTACTTCCTACTTCTTCTGCCTTACCTCTGGATGTAATGCCTGTTTTCTGCCAAGTAACCGTTCAAAGCTGGAATCCTCCAGGCAGGCATCACACTTTCTCTGCTCTGATTTGAAAGGAAAGTGGGCCAACTCACTTTCTCTGTCTGTAAAAACTTGTTGTTCTCATCTTGGGGGTATTTGGGTTTATACTGCAGTAGGTATAGTGGCCTGTGAGGTCATACTGTAGGTACTGTGGCTAATGAAGAGTTCTGTATAGGTTTTACCTTATTATAGGAGTAGAGTTTGAGCTCTTAAGCCAATCCTATTGGACATTTGATATGGTGCCAAGTTTATTTTGGAACCCCTCTAACCATTCCATTCTTTCTACTGTAAAACAATGACTGGACTCCAAAGTCGTTCCATAAACAGTACACGGATTGGGTTCCACTCAAGAAGTCCCCTCTTTACAGTGGAGACTCCATTGGTCAGGATGATAAGTCCTAATTATCGTAGCCTCTTCAGTAACTTGTTTTGTCAGTGGGTTGCGGCTGTACCCTCAGTGGCTGTCCCCTTGTCCTCCTGCTGTGATGTGGAGAAATAGGGCACGGCTGTTGTCAGGGGTCAGGTCACAGAGACAGGAGGAATGCAGTCAATCCGTCAGAGGAGCGTCTTGGCCTGGCTGTGAACGAGGCCTTTTGACTGGAGATGCTGGAGGCCGAACACCAGAGTCTTGTCTTTGTGTACTCAGCCATCAAATGGATTAGTGTGTGTGTGCTCCCAGCCCCATTGATTGAGGACTACTGGCCCAGCCTGGCCTGTTGTGTGAACCTCATCAAGCCTCCATCCATTCATTCATTCATTCATTCATTCATTCATATGTGATCGATGGATGGATGGCTGGATGAATGGGATTACCCTGTGACATCCACCACACTGTCTCTGCTGTAGTGTGCTTATTGAAATGACAGTGAGGCATTGGATTGGATCCAAACCAAGCCAAACCACGATAGTAGTCTTATGCTACACCGATTGTGTGCCATTTGAGGAGGACTTTCAATCAAATGTAATTATAAAGCCCTTTTTACATCAGCCGATGTCACAAACCTAGCCTAACACCCCAAACAGCAAGCAATGCAGATGTAGAAGCACGGTGGCTAGGAAAAACTCCCTAGAAAGGCAGGAACCTAGGAAGAAACCTAGAGATGAACCAGGCTCTGAGGGGTGGCCAGTCCTCTTCTGGCTGTGCCGGGTGGAGAATATAACAGTACATGGCCAAGATGCTCATAGATGACCAGCAGGGTCAAATAATAATATTCACAGTGGTTGTAGAGGGTGCAACAGGTCAGCACCTCAGGAGTAAATGTCAGTTGACTTTTCACAGCCGATCATTTAGAGTGAGAGGGAGAACTTAAATTCTGGATAAGACAGGAGAAATACTCCAGATATAACAGACTGACCCTAGCCCTCCCGACACAAACTATTGCAGCATAAATACTGGAGGCTGAGACAGGAGGGGTCGGGAGACACTGTGGCCCTGTCCGACGATACCCCCCGACGGGGCCAACCAGGCAGGATATAACCCCACCCACTTTGCCAAAGCAGAGCCCTCAGACCACTAGAGGGATATCTTCACTAGAGGGATATCTTCAACCCACTGGTGAAGTATGATGCACCTGACCCCGCGTCGGTCCTTTGATAAGATCCAGTGTATGTAATAAGCTGATTGTTTCAACATCAGACTTCACTCATGGGAAAACATTGCTTGTTTAGATGACACCATAGTGTTAGGGACTACATCAGACAAACACATTCTCAATCCATGACCTCTCACTTACCCCACTGAGTGATGGCGCCTGTGTGTATTTGCTCAGTGATGGATCAGAGCACACACTGATGGATCTGCCCCCTCTCCTCCATAGTGACCAGCTGATGTTTGGTTAGGGAGCTGTTTAAGGGGCTGGGATCTCAGCTGTGGTCCACTTGAGTCCCCGCTGTAGGGCCACTGAAGGGTATCACCCACCCAGGGTCCGCTAACCTCTCTGGTGATGCTGCACCTGAGACCCCCTCTCGTCCCCAGGGGTGTTAGGGACTGTCACCCCTGAGCCCCCTTCAGAAGGCCACTTCTGTTTCTCCAGGCGTTCTGATCTGAATTGATGATGGCTCCGGGTCTCATTTGGTGTCACTGTTTTCATCTGTTCGGGTCCCCCAGCTGTGGCCTAGTGTCGTTAATTAGCCTTTGGTTAATTGGTAGATGAATAAATCCAGGTGTCGTGGGACTCGCTGTCTCGGAATTCTCCTTCCTTCTGTCCTCCTCCTTTCCATCCCTTTTTCTTTGTCTTAAAGCAAATGAGAGGAACCATGAGAAGAGCAGCAGATAATACTGAAATGTCCAACATGAAAAGGTAGTTGAGAAGACAGATTGATGTAAACCTCAGGTCGATGGTCCTGGTTTAGGTTGATCTCAGCGTGGTGGTCTTATGACCTAAGGACCTTCATCTTTTTCAGTCGTGGGTCTTGAAAATAATGCTGGGTATTGAGCTATTCTGGAGGTTTAGACATCGTCTTCACACCACTCTCGCAAGTGACTCCTTTCCCTGACGGATGACACCTTTATTTAAGCAAGCTGTTCTTCTGTCTCCACTGTCGTTAGGTGACTCATTCACTGTTGTCTTCCTGTTCCTGGATGACTGACTGCTGAGAATAAGATGTTTTGGTTATCAAATAATAAGAGCAAGCTTGACTGCATTAGGAAAAAAACTCAAATTTACCTTAGCTTCTGTAAGCTTTCTATACGATTCTAGATGGATAGATTCTGTTCATTCATTGTTCGTTCCCCTTCAGGTCCTCCAGATTCCCCTCTCTCCCTCTTGTACACACAATAACAATGTTCTCTCGCCTTTCTTAGTTCATTTAGTGTGATTTAGCATCACATCTCTATCTCTTACATATAATAACATTTTCTCATCTTTCTTAGTTCAGTCATGTTGTCATCGATTGGTGCCTTGAGCTTAAACTGGTAGAAGGCCAGATACTCAAGTATAGCGCTATGTCGTGACAGAGCAAGGACATTAAAGGCAGCAATATGGGTTCACTTAGTTGCATGCATAGCATATTACATGCTGCTACAGTGTGCCATTCTGTGGTTTCATTAGTGTTGTGACAAACAGTAAAATCCATGATGAAAGATTAGAGGTTAGCCATGCCCAGAATGTGAAAATAAAAATCCTGAATGTGTTGTCCTCCAACAAACCGCCTTCAAACACAATCACCCACCCTCACATCCTCCTCTTTCCCTTATTGTGGTTCCATTTATCAGCCTTTTCAGTCGTCAAATTAATCTGGTCTTGGCTTGAGGGGAAACGCTCACACAAACACATTTTGCTAACTGCTAGAATGGAATGCGGGCAAGGAAAAGGAAAATACTTAGCTTTGGAGAGTGTCCAATGCGGCAGGCCGAGTGAGCTCACAGAGAAGGCTGAGTTACGCTGACTGGCTGGCCTCCGTCTCAATGTGACTTTTGTTTCCACTGGGGAACCTTAACTCCTTGTCATCCACAGTCAAGCCGACTAGAGTTACTTTCCAAGTCATGTGGCTAATTAACACTCCTTTAGTCATGGCCGTGTGGCTCAGTTGGTAGAGCATGGTGTTTGCAACGCCAGGGTTGTGGGTTTGATTCCCATGGGGGACCAGTACAGGGAGAGGGGGAAAAAAAAACAAAAAAAAGATGTATGAAATGTAAAATGACTAAAATGTAAAAAAATTATGGTTATCCATTGACAGTTTTAAAGTAGCATTCAGAGCTGGAAAATGCGATGGAGTTGATTACTGTAGCTTCAATAACTAAATTGCCCTACATTTGATAAGCAGTTGATCGATTTGATAGCAGTTTTTATAAACAGTTGATTCCACAATTTTTATGAAATATATATTTTTTAAAGAAGCTTAAATTCTAACTAGCTCTCCCCTCTTCCTCCCTTTAGGTGAGAGCTACGTGTGTGCCTCCAACGAGCCCTACCGCCGAGTGGACTACACCAAGAACGTTAACCCTAACTGGTCAGTGGGCATCAAGGCCGGCCAGTCCCGCTCCCTGTCCTCCCTCAGCACCCTGGTAAAGGGCGAGCTGCAGCGTAGCGAGGCCAGCCTCGGCACCAGAGACTTCATCAAGCCCAAGCTGGTGACGGTCATCCGCAGCGGGGTCAAGCCCAGGAAGGCTGTGAGGATCCTGCTGAATAAGAAGACGGCCCACTCCTTCGAACAGGTGCTGACCGACATCACGGACGCCATCAAGCTGGACTCCGGGGCGGTCAAACGGCTCTACACACTGGAGGGAAAACAGGTAAGATGGTAGTAATTCTGTAAATGCAACAACATGGTTACTTCCTATAGCACAGGGTCTCAACTCCAATCCTGAGGTATATGATATGGTTATTTAGCCATTTTTTATCTTCTCCTAAATGTCTTACAGACAGTTGTGTTCAACATATGTGGCCCATGCAGGCATCAAACCCTCAACCTTGCTGTTGCAAGTAATGAATAACGATACTTCAGGGACTCTATATTAGAGTATGTTGGGTTAAACCCAACGCTGTACTGGAGATGGGAATCAGTACCAGATGGGATATCCAGATTGAGTTCTCTGGCCAAAGGTCTTATCTATAGCATAGATGCTTCATGATTTATGAGTTTCAGCTGTATCAGCACTCAACCATTATACTATCGCTAATCAACACAAACCCCATGGTGCACTACAAGTATCTCCACGAGAGTCGACCTAATCAACAAACTTCATGCTTTGTTTGGAATACAGTGTTTGGTTTTGGCCAGACATCGTTGACTCAAGTTTACCAAAAAGCCCCTGGAACACCTGGATGACCATCAAGACTCTTGGAATAATGTTCTATGGACAGATGAGTCAAAAGTATAACTTTTTGGATGGCATGGGTCCCAGATTGCCTGGTGAAAACCAAAAATTGCATTGCACAGTAAGAACCTCATACCAACGGCCAAGCATGGTGGTGGTAGTGTGATGGCTTGGGGATGCTTTGCTGCCTCAGGACCTGGACGACTTGCCTTAATAGAAGGAACCATGAATTCTGCTCTGTGTCAGAGAATTCTACAGGAGAATGTCAGGCCATCCGTCTGTGAGCTGAAGCAAAGATGGGTCATGCAGCAAGACAAGGATCCAAAACACACAATTAAGTCTACATGAAAATGGCAAAAAAGCAACAAATATGACATTTTGGAATGGCCAGACCTAATCCCAAATGAGATGTTGTGGCAGGACTTGAAACGAGCAGTCCAGGATTACGCAGTGTTAGTTATCAAGAACTTTATCTTTGCATTTCCCCCCAGCTTAGTTTAGATTGGTGTAAATGTCACTGAGTTAAAGAAGTTCTGCATGGAAGAATGGGCCAAAATTCCTCCACGCGACATGAGACTGATCAACAAATATAGGAAGCATTTGGTTGGAGTCATTGCAGCTAAAGGTGGCTCAACCGGTTATTAGGGGGAAATGACTTTTTCACACAGGGGCATTGGGTGTTGCATAACTTTGTTTATGAATTAAATGAAATAAGTATGTAATTGTTGTATTATTTGTTCACTCAGGTTCCCTTTATCTAATTTTAGGTTTTGGTTGAAGATCTGATAAAATTCAGTATCAACAATATGCAAAAGTAGAGGAAATGAGAAAGGAGGCATACTTTTTGACAGCATTGTATGGTCCTATTTAGTATTTCCATCTAGACATCTACAGTGTGTCACAAATGGCACCCTATTCCATATTTAGCACCCTACTTTTGATTAGAGCCTTATGGACCCTGGTCAAAAGTAGTGCACAACATAGGGAATAGGGTGCCATTTGGGACGCAAACCTAATGTGCTAGTGATGAACACATGATGCATTTAATTTTCCATCAGGTGCTTTAGTTTTAGATTGATATAAATGCTGCTAGCCTCATCTGAGGAAGAAGATTCCATCATAATGGATTAAGGGGGAGTGGATTTAGAACATTTCCTAGAAGTCAAGTTCCACAGTTGTTAAAGATAAGTGGATTTTCTGATAAATCTGTATTGAAATGCAGTCTGTTTTTTTTTTTTTTTTTTACAGAGCTTTAACGGTTGGACCTCTTATTTCACAAGCAATGGTTATGACACTGCTGAGAGGTGTTAGGCAAGTGGTTCTTTGATAACGGCAGGATCATGATGCCTGTCAAGTTTTTGTAAAGGATTGTTCGCTTAGAAGTATAGAAGACATTGAGACATCTAATGCTGCAGTGAAGGTTTCAGTGCTAGGCAAGGCTAAAGAAAGGAGAAGCAGTATCCCCCAAAATCCCATTCCTTCTATCTGAACTCTGAATATTGTCCTGGCAGAGAACACAGTTGACCCTTCTTTCCTGACAGATTCCCGGAGCCGGCGGGAATCTTCACGGACGGTCCAGAGAAGTGACTCATGAAAAATAAGGATCCTTATCCTCTCAGACAGTCAGGCCGGCCAGCCCAATATATTGATGCCTCTACTCAGAGGAGGCTCTGTATCAAGAGGAGAGGCATGGTCTGGATGATTTCTCTCTCTCTCTCTCTCTCTCTCTGGCAGAGAAGACAGTTAATGTGTACAGTAGACACTTGCAGTATCTGCACCTGTTTGCTTTTGTTTTGTGGCAATGAACCAGTCTTGCAGCACAAACTGAAATACATGGCAGTATTGGACCAGAAATGGCTGACCAAGCTTGATTTTCAGCCCAGAGAGAGCATGTTTTAGGTACATGATCAGTGATTCACCCCTTCAGTCCAACTCTGGCCGCTTATTACTCGGCCATCCACAGAGAGTAAGGGATGGAACGAGAGGAGAAACAAGCGATGACTGAAAAAATCAGCCATCACCTCTGAATTGATGGTCTCGCTTACTCCCTCTGGTACTCAACATTGCTGCTCTTTCAAAAATTGCCAATCATAGGCTACAGCATGATGGATCCTTGAGAATGCCCCATTTAGATATCCACCCCGTTACTAATTCAGTCCCCATGTCTGTGACAGAAAGACTACTGACTCTGTCTGTCTTTATCCCTTCATGGATCACTTAAACAGTTTTGACTGTGCTGTGGGCTAAGACTTCATAAATGATGATGCAACACAGCTGCAAGTTGACTGGGACGTTTTCTCCATTCATCCGTCAACATTCAGTGTTGTCGGCACTAGACAGAGAGAGAGGAGGAATCATGTTTTGTGTAGAGATGAAGCAGAGAGACGGGGTGTGAGAGAAAGAGGGAGTGCCTTTCCTACTATGTCCTTGGGGACCGCTTCAGGCAGGCGACTCGCCAGGGCTGTTTGAAGTGCAATGTGGCGGGCGGTTTGACTGCGACGCGCACTGATGATGTCACCGGGGATTTGCCTGAAGAGGCCGGTGGTAAATCCAAACGAGCGCTGCAGGGCTGTCTGGAGTGGACTCTCTCTGGGATTTCACAGGGAAACCTCCTCTTTCCAATCTCCCTGTTTCTTTTGTATATTCTAACGCTATGCAAAAGATTGTCCATGAGCTGCCAGGCATATGCAAATGACACGATTATGCTAATGTATGAATGAAACGGGTTGGCTCCAACAATACAGTTGTTCTCGCTCACAGAGAATGTTAAGTGTGTTTTTTTGTCTGAAGCTTTCAGTTAGATTACTGTCAGGTCTATGGCATTTTGTTATTATGCTGCTTGCAATTTGTTATGGCAAACTATGGGTTACTGCATTTACTTATAGACGGGTTAGCTGACAACGTCACAAACAATGCACACGCTTCAATGGGGCAGAAGTCCGTGTGTTGTGATTCTGGATGTCTAGATAGCTAGTAACAAGAAGCTGCCATGTGGGGAGTCGTAAGCTAGTTTTATCTTGTTCTTGATGTCACGTCTATGCTAATATGGCTCAAATTCACTAGCTAGCAACTGTAACAATGTATTTGAGAGACAACACGTGCTAATTGTGCAAATGTATTTATGTTTTCAGTAAACATTGGCGACGAAATATAGGTTGTGTTACCAACAATCTAAACCAACCCCGTCTGTTTTGCCCCATAGTTGCATACGCGTCGGTTTTGTTGCTAAACAACCAACCCATCTATAACCATCACAACGATAGAATAGTTGGCTACTGCACATACAGTATGGGACCCAGGCTAGCTCAAAGGACAGTACACAACCCTAACAGCAGCCCAGGCCTGTGGAGCTCTGAGGGATGGCTCATGTGCTTAAACACCATTTAAAAATACCTGGCAGCCAATGGCACTACAGCCATCTCACCAATGTGCATAGCATAATGAATGGAGCCTACAGTAACTCCTACCATCGTTGAGGGATAGGATGCACACTCCTCATTTAGAGTTTTAGCAGATCAATATTTCATACGTAAGATGCTGTAATTTCTTGTTGTTCATTATAAATTGATAAGGCCCATATTGTTCCACTCTCTCTGAGCTGTTTTGATGAGTTTGAGTTGGTAACTCAGAGTATGGGTTGTTAATGATAAGGTCATTCTCCATTAGTTACTCAGACCATTTACTGTATGTTCAACTCCTGAGAGGGATCGCTCTTCTTCCTGTCACATGCTTTCGTAATGATCCACTCCATTGGTTGATTTATATCGACATATAATCAGCCCTTTCAGTCTTGATAGAGTGCTGGTTGGGGCTCCTCTGTTGCATGTAATGGCATATACCAGGATACCACATCCTACACGACTCCATTGAATGAGAACTCCAATACAACGGTTTTCTGTCACTGAGGAGGATCGATGGGGACTGTTTAAAAGCAGATAATCCCTGGAGGTTAATGGGGAGGTATTCATGGCCCTATAGCTGAGTAACTGTCCTTTTGATTCAGTGAGGCAGATCCTAGGAAAGGCCATCTATGTGTGTATCACAGGAGGTTGGTGGCACCTTAATTGGGGAGGACGGGCTCGTGGCAATGTCTGGCGCGGAATAGGTGGAATGGTATCAAATAGAATAAACATGGTTTCCAGGTGTTTGATTCCATTCGCTCCGTTCCAGCCATTATTATGAGCCGTCCTCCCCTCAGCAGCCTCCACTGGTGTGTATCAAATCAGAGCTGGGCGCAAAACAGGATGTACACTCATGATGCTGTGTCATTCAAAACATGCATTCAAAATGGAGGTCAATGTAGGGGCATTATGGCTGTAAATATCTTGTTTAAAGGACATCATCCCAGCATGATCCCATACTTGTCTGTATAACCTTGTGTTTACAAATACTTACCATAAGTGTACTTACCATAAGTGAGTCATATAAATACTCAGACATTGACATTTGACTGATTGCACATTATGTTATATGAAGTATCATACTTGCAATGCTCGGCTGGGAATTTCCCCCCAACAGTTGTTGTCCCTGACCAGGCGGAGATCAAGAGTTTAGCTAAATCAGTCCCTGCCACCTGCTCATGAAACCACCAGGCACCAGCCCCTCTCTGGCATGGGATAAGGGAACAGACAGGAAACCGGCCCCATTGGAACAGACAGGAAACCGGCCATTGGCCTTTTCTCTCTCAGACCATACTGTGGCCTGCTGTCTACTGTAACTGTAGTCTTGTCAAATCCTTTACATGTAATACAATATACAATATCTCTGTACTGGTATGTACTGTGGTAGTGTTCTCTGGTAGTGTATTACGTCTGATGTGTCCTGTGAAGGGTGAGAGGCATGGCCTTGAGAAGAGCACTGCTTTGCTTTAGTGTTCTGTGGGGTTTTACTGGGATGTATTTGTAGTACACGAGTGGCCTTTTTTATCTACTGTGTTTTATGACCATAATACTAACTCTGTTTGGCTTCTAAAGGCTATCAAAATTAGATTCGTGTCAATTTAGAGATTTAACTGTAAAATTGTAATTATTTCACCACCATGTCCTATTTATTACCTTACCTCCCTTATCTTACCTCATTTGCACACACTGTATATAGACTTTTCTATTGTGTTATTGACTTTGTTTGTTTATTCCATGTGTAAGTCTGTGTTCTTGTTTGTGTCGCACTGCTTTGCTTTATCTTGGCCAGGTCGCAGTTGTAAATGAGAACTTGTTCTCAACTAGCCTACCTGGTTAAATAAAGGTGAAATAAAAACAATAACTGCAGAAGCCTGAATCCTTACCCTTAAAGAACAGAATTGGACTATAATGGATTCCGTCCACTTTAATGACCGCTATTCAGTCAGTGGAATATAATTTGATTTTGAGTTCTGAATGAAAATTATTCAGATAACTACAAATACTACTTTGGATTTCTGGTCATATTTTTAGGTTCATGCCTTTATAGAGTCATCACACTGTTGTGTCTGAGTAAATAAGCAATGCTTATACCTAGAACTTCTGATTATGTTAAATCTTTAGCAGTTAAATGGTTAACTTCATAATCTATGGGTTTTTGCTTTTCCACTTCTCCTTGTCCTTTCTGCCTGTCTGCCAAGTGAACTCTCTCTACGTTAGACTTGTCTGGATAATCTGACAGGACTTGCCCTCTCTCTGACAGAGCCTCTCTCCTCCAGCTAAGCTGCTTTTCACGCTCTGAGATGCTCCCCATGCTCACGTCTCTGGACGGGCGTGTCTCCTGTGATTCCCTCTAAAGCAGACTGGAGGGGGTTGTCTGTGTGTGGCAGTGAGGAGGTATTGTTGTTTGTCCCCCCATGGCTGTAACATGATGTCACTCACTATTACGTCTGATGTGTCCTGTGACGGTGAGAGGCATGGCCTTGAGTTGAGCCATTTCAGTGTGTCCTTTTTATCTAAGCTCTGTATTATAGTAAAGTGGATGCTTTTGTTATCAGAGAGAACGGGTTCTCTTTTCTCAAGTGTTAGTTTCCCCTCCAAATAATTAAATTCAGTATTTAATCCAAAACATTGGATTCTAAGTCTTTAACGCTATCACACTGTTTTGGCTGTGTAAGAACATCATAAATCCTTCAAATGAGAGCCTTGTACGGTTAGCGTAGCCGCTAGCGTATTAGAACCCAAAGCCCCAGAGACACGTCTCAAAAAGCCCATCAAATGCCTCACCCTTGGGCTTAGCAGCCAGCGCTAACAAGCTACCAGCGCTAACACATGAAGGACGGCCCCACGGGCCGACTACAACCTAGCCCAGCCTGACATCTGCTCCTCCTCCAAACAATCCCAGGCAATGTCTGTGTCTGTAGGGGTCTGCCAACCAACACCCTCCCCTAGCTCCCCTACCAGGGCCCTGACCATCACTGGGTAATTAGACTTATAAATTGAGGGAGTGTGTGTGTGTTCGTGCGCGCCTATGTGTGTAGGGGGTTAAAGTGCAGCTTGTGTGGGTACTCCATTTGTAAACACAATGCACTCTCAGTCCAGCTCGCTCTCTCTCTCTACTTGATTGCTAAGCTGCTAGCCTGGATGAATGTTAATTGATATCCCCTGGGCTACATCAGGGCCAACAGAATCAGCTGCTGCTTTGAGAGAGAAACTTCTCTCTGTTTTACATCCCAAAGCCGTGTGGAGAAAGAAAAAACGGGAGCTTTTTGGCAGGAGGTGGTATTGAAGAAAGAAAGTGCCAGCTGTCCTGTAAACATTGTAGAGTGAAATATTTAGTTTATTCCCGCTTAACTTCACTGACATTTGGCCTCTGGAAGGAAATAGATGGAGAGATGCTGTAGGAGCTACAGTATAGTGCAGTCCACTGCAGGAGCTGATTTTGATAATCGATGTCCCCCTTTGTGGGATTGTAAGAAAGCATGCATGTGTATTCACACACACACACACACACACACACACACACCTGTAGCCATATTCATTTACAACTTTTTCACAGCGTATGAACAGCACATGGTTCTATTATCCCCCCCCCAGTCAGCAACCGTTGGTAATATTTCTGGCTATATTATGGCACCAGTGTATCATTATCACAGTGAATGGCTGCCAGTAGGACCATTATGATGGACCTGACTACATCATCAGAATTGTATGAGCACAGATGAGGATCTGGCCAAGGCCAAGGGATGAGAGCACAGGAAGGGAGGGAGAGGGGGAGATAAAGACTCCCCTCCCCCAACCTAGTCAGCCTGCAGCATCACCACTCCAGACCCTCTCTTCCACCTATGTATCTACAGTGCCTTCGGTCAAGGGGTCTCAAAGTTACTACATGACTCCATGTGTTATTTCATAGTTTTGATGTCTTCACTATTATTCTACACTGTAAAAATAACAAAAAACCCAAACTTTGGGTTTTTCTTTATTTTTTACATTGTAGAATAATAGTGAAGACATCAAAACTATGAAATAACACATATACACACACATACAGTTGAAGTCGGATGTTTACATACACCTTAGCCAAATTACTATAAACTCAGTTTTTCACAATTCCTGACATTTAATCCTAGTAAAAATCCCCTGTCTTAGGTCAGTTACCACTTTATTTTAAGAAAGTGAAATGTCAGAAAAGTAGTAGTGATTTATTTCAGCTTTTATTTCTTTCATCACATTCTTAGTGGGTCAGAAGTGTACATAGACTCAATTAGTATTTGGTAGCATTGCCTTTAAATTGTTTAACTTGGGTTTTGGGTAGCCTTCCACAAGCTTCCCACAACCAGTTGGGTGATTTTTGGCCCATTCCTCCTGACAGAGCTGGTGTAACTGAGTCAGGTTTGTAGGCCTCCTTGCTCGCACACGCTTTCTCAGTTCTGCCCACAAATTTTCAATAGAATTGAGGTTAGGGCTTTGTGATGGCCACTCCATTACCTTGACTTTGTTGTCCTTAAGCCATTTTGCCACAACTTTGGAAGTATGCTTGGGGTCATTGTCCATTTGGAAGACCCATTTGCGACCAAGCTTTAACTTCGTGACTGATGTCTTGAGATGTTGCTTCAATATATCCACATAATTTTCCTCCCTCATTATGCCATCTATTTTGTGAAGTGCACCAGTCCCTCCTGCAGCAAAGCACCACAACACTATGCTGCCACCCCTGTGCTTCATGGTTGGGATGGTGTTCTTCGGCTTGCAAGCCTCCCCTTTTTTCCTCCAAACATAACGATGGTCATTATGGCCAAACAGTTATATTTTTGTTTCACCAGACCAGAGGACATTCCTCCAAAAAGTACGATATTTGTCCCCATGTGCAGTTGCAAACCGTAGTCTGGCTTTTTTATGGAGTTTTGGAGCAGTGGCTTCTTCCTTGCTGAGCGGCCTTTCAGGTTACGTTGATATAGGACTCCTTTTACTGTGGATATAGATACTTTTGTACCTGTTTCCTCCAGTATCTTCACAAGGTCCTTTGCTGTTGATTTGCACTTTTCGCACCAAAGTATGTTCATCTCTAGGAGACAGAACTCATCTCCTTCCTGAGCGGTATGGCGGCTGCGTGGTCCAATGGTGTTTATACTTGCGTACTATTGTTTGTAGAGATGAACGTGGTACCTTCAGGCGTTTGGAAATTGCTCCCAAGGATGAACCAGACTTGTGGAGGTCTACAATTGTTTTCTGAAGTCTTTGCTGATTTCTTATGATTTTCCCATGATGTCAAGCAAAGAGGCACTGAGTTTGAAGGTAGGCCTTGAAATACATCCACAGGTACACCTCCAATTGACGCAAATGATGTCAATTAGACTATCAGAAGCTTATAAAGCCATGACATAATTTTCTGGAATTTTCCAAGCTGTTTAAAGGCACAGTCAACTTAGTGTATGTAAACTTCTGACCCACTGTAATTGTGATACAGTGGGAAATAATCTGTCTGTAAACAATTGTTGGAAAAATTACTTGTGTCATGTACAAAGTAGATGTTCTAACCGACTTGCCAAAACTGTAGTTAAGACATTTGTGGAGTGGTTGAAAAACGAGTTTTAATGACTCCAACCTAAGTGTATGGAAACTTCCGACTTCAACTGTGTGTGTGTGTGTGTGTGTGTACACCAGAAATGTTGTTTTACAGGGTCAGCCATAGTAGTACGGCGCAAATTAGGGTTAAGTGCCTTACTCAAGGGCACATCGACATATACCTGCTCCTCCTGTGGCTTATCTTGTTACTGCTTCTCCTGTGTCCTCCCCCTCTTAAGGTTCCCCACTGAGCAAAGCAACCGACAGCCAATTCAGGTCTACCAACATTTGACAATCCCTCCCAGAATGAACCTTTTTAACCTTAGATAAATCTATAAATGTAAATCCATTTGGTACATGTAAGGCGTGGGGATATGATGAATATCATCAATCTGGGGATGCTGTGGACAGTGATGACATATTAGATAAATACATGGAGGATTTGGAGGTAATATCCACGGAGGGTGACCTGTAGGCCCCAATCTCCCCATGTGCTGGTTTGCTCGTTTAGACCAAGCATTTTCATTCTCCTTATCCTTACAGGAAGAGGAACTGAAGGAAATCCAACCTACACACTGTGTTTGTGTGCGAGAGAGCGTGTGCACGTGTGTGTGAGACAGCCGCATCCAGCTAGCCTACCTAGAGCTCTTATAAAGAGGTAGACATTTTTATTTTCTCAGGGGAAATCTTCTAAGTGGTAATAGAGAGCAAATCCCAACAGCGTTTCAAAATGCCGCAGGATACGATAGCGCACCAATAAAGTCTACTGTAGCAGTTAAGCATTTTTTCCCCTGGGAGAAGCGTAGGTGTCATTGTTAGTGGGAATGGAACTGTCATGTAGTCTGTAAAAGATGGCTGGTTTCCATTGCTCGTATGTTTCTCATTCCTTTCATTCAATTACAGTCATATCCACTATTCCACTTTGACTAACGACAGCCGAAGGTTGCACTCCTTGACGTTGATCTACTGTCATGCCAAACACATCAGTATTTTGTCCATTGTAAATGGTCTACTGTCAATTGCCATAGGTGTGTGTGTGTGTTTTCCATTGAAGCCTGATTTCTGAATGCATTGGTAATCAATGTCCTTAGGCCATGGTTTCCAGTCTTTTTCCTTTGAGAAGGCTTTCCTGCTCACCCCTCTTCACCCCTCAGATGTCAGGTTACTATAGGCTACCATTGACATCTGAGGGGTGAAGAGGGGTGAGCGGGAAAGCCTTCTCAAAGGAAAAAGACTGGAAACCAATGCATTCAGAAATCACCAAATGTTGTCACCTTCTCACCAAGCTGCTTGGTGATGGTCTTGTAGCCCATTCCAGCCTTGTGTAGGTCTACAATCTTGTCCCTGACATCCTTGGAGAGCTCTTTGGTCTTGGCCATGGTGGAGAGTTTGGAATCTGATTGATTGATTGCTTCTGTGGACAGGTGTCTTTTTTACAGGTAACAAGCTGCGGTTAGGAGCACTCCCTTTAAGAGTGTGCTCCTAATCTCAGCTTGTTACCTGTATAAAAGACACCTGGGAGCCAGAAATCTTTCTGATTGAGAGGGGGTCAAATACTTATTTCCCTCATTAAAATGCAAATCAATTTATAACATTTCTGAAATGCGTTTTTCTGGATACTTTTGTTGTTATTCTGTCTCTCACTGTTCAAATAAACCTACCATTAAAATTATAGACTGATCATTTCTTTGTCAGTGGGCAAACGTACAAAATCAGCAGGGGATCAAATACTTTTTTCCCCCACTGTAGGTCTTCGCATTCCACATTGTAAATTCATTCTCCAAACATCCTCTGCCTTTATGTCAGTGAAAATGGTCAAAAGAAAAACAAACGAAATGCCACGGTCTTTCACGATCCAACTATTTCAGTGTGTGATGTCATCAGGATAGCATTTTGTTCATTATCCTGAGCAGAACGGTACACAGGCCTGCCCTGTTAGGACTGCTGAGATGATTAGGCTGAAATGGCCTGCCCGCTCAACTCTTTAAGGGGACAAGACACAGGGGGACAAGACATGAAGGGGACAAGACACAGGAGCCATTATGAAGGGGACTAGATACAGGAGCCATTATGAAGGGGACTAGATACAGGAGACATTATGAAAGGGACTAGATACAGGAGACATTAGGAAGAGGACTAGATACAGGAGACATTATGAAGGGGACTAGATACAGGAGACATTATGAAGGGGACTAGACACAGGAGACATTATGAAGGGGACTAGACACAGGAGACATTATGAAGGGGACTAGATGAAGGGGACAAGACACAGGAGACATTGTGAAGGGGACTAGATGAAGGGGACTAGACACAGGAGACATTGTGAAGGGGACTAGACACAGGAGACATTATGAAGGGGACTAGATACAGGAGACATTATGAAGGGGACTAGATACAGGAGACATTATGAAGGGGACTAGACACAGGAGACATTGTGAAGGGGACTAGATGAAGGGGACAAGACACAGGAGACATTGTGAAGGGGACTAGATGAAGGGGACTAGACACAGGAGACATTGTGAAGGGGACTAGATACAGGAGACATTATGAAGGGGACTAGACACAGGAGACATTATGAAGGGGACTAGACACAGGAGACATTATGAAGGGGACTAGACACAGGAGACATTATGAAGGGGACTAGACACAGGAGACATTGTGAAGGGGACTAGACACAGGAGACATTGTGAAGGGGACTAGATGAAGGGGACAAGACACAGGAGACATTGTGAAGGGGACTAGATGAAGGGGACAAGACACAGGAGACATTGTGAAGGGGACTAGATGAAGGGGACAAGACACAGGAGACATTGTGAAGGGGACTAGACACAGGAGACATTGTGAAGGGGACTAGGAGCCAAACCGTTAGGTAGGGGCAGGAATAAAGGAAGTCCTGACTGACTGATAGTTAATTAGATCAACGTTGTGTATATTTCATTTTAGAGATGGATGGACATCTCTCTGGGAACATCATGTAGGATAGCTGGGCCTGGGATGCTAGTCCTACGGTTTTATGTTTACATGTATGTAGTCTGAGGATGTAGGCCTTGCTGCATAGTAAATCGTTGTGTTGCTGAAGGTGCTGCCAGCAGTAGACCATATCCAATCAGAATACAGACACAAGTCCACATAGACATCATACAGAATATATAATATCAGAACAGTAAACATCAAGTACCGTGGGAATATACCACTTTTACAGAAGGGCTATATACCATTTTTAAAGAGGGGCTATATCTGTATAAGCCCAGGGCAGGATGCTGACGTGGCTAATGTACAGAGTATGTACAGTGCTTTGCAGAGGTGTACGTCCATAGTGCGAATGTGGTATAGTGCCGATTTGTATTAGAGGTCATTGATGAGAAGGTGCAGTAACCGGCTCAATACAAATTTACTTAATCCATATGAGCCAAATGGCCGGTTGATGAGGGCCACTGTTGGCATGGCTACAGAGTCCATTTTTATCTCATTAGGATGGGTGTCCTTCATTCTTCCTCTATAGCTGATGAAATGAATGGGGTCTGGTTACAGCACTTCCCACTGGGCAAAAACTATTTGAGTCGACGTTTCTTTTTTGTTGTTGTGGATTTCACTTTGAATACACTTTAGTTGACAACTCAACCAAATTCATTTGCATGATAATATACTTGGCAATGATACTTGCCATTTCTAGTTTGTTATTATTCTAAATTGTTATTCCTCAATGTACCAGTCTAGATGGAAAGAGGGAAATGTGTGTGTGTGTGTGTGCGCATGTGCGTGTTCAGATAGCATGGGGAAAGCTGTTTTTGAGTGCCCTTCGGCAGGAATGGATTAGTAAGAATGAAAAGGCTGAATCACTTTCAGCCTGTTGGTACAAACCATCACAAAGCTTCCACGTGGTGCTGATCCGAGATCAGACAATGCGGCCCTCGCGGCGTTATGGGTCGCAACACGGAGCTGCATTCCATGGGGAGGAGGGCTCTGGTCTTCTGCATGGAGCTGCACCCTGCGTGATAAAGCATGGCATCACCTCACATGATACGCTCTTAACCATGATGACCTCAATGCTGAGGGATGTTTTAGTGCAACAAAGGTCTGTTTTAGAATATATTGCATCTATATATTATGTTAAATCGCTCCACCATTTCCTTGTTGCTAAAATTCTAATAGTTTGTCTTATTTCAGTTTGTGACAAAACAAGACAGTATAGAGTAGAAAATCATTGTACCATCTAAACTGCTGTGAAATATATTTTCCATAACCAAAAATATTGTATTTCCAGCTGTTTGAAGCTGGTGTAGAAAACCGAAAGTAAAAGTCACAAAAACGGAATTTAGGAATGGAAGCATAGCAATATCTCACAAGGAACAGATCTACTGTTTCTCAGACTTGCTTTCAATGAGAATGACAGATCTATAACCCATATTTCTGTGAATTAAAAAAAGTATTGTTATTATAAAAAAATAAACTTTTGTGGTATCCAATTGGTAGTTAGTCATCTCATCGCTGCAACTCCCGTACGGACTCGGGAGAGGTGGATGTCGAGAGCCGTGTGTCCTCCGAAACACAACCCAACCAAGCTGCACTGCTTCTTGACACAATGCTCACTTTACCCGGAAGCCAGCTGCACCAATGTGTTGAGGGAAACACCGTACACCTGGCGACCATGTCAGCGTGCACTGTGCCCGGCCCGCCACAGGAGTCACTAGTGCGCGATGGGACAAGGACATCCCTGCCAGCCAAACCCTCCCCTAACCTGGACGACGCTGGGCCAATTGTACGCCGTCCCATGGGTCTCCCGGTCGCGGCTGGCTGCAACAGAGCCTAGACTCTAACCCAAAATCTCTAGTGGCACAGCTAACACTGTGATGCAGTGCCTTAGACCATTGCGCCACTCGGGAGGCTTCATATTGCAGCATTAACTGGAAGATACTGTACTGTTCATTACGTTATTGTAAGATGATGGCCTCGGAATTGGAGTGGATCTTTCATACTGCAATTCATTGTCCGTTTCTACAGTTTCTAGTCGTCTGATTAATTGGTATTGATGAGTATGACGTCTTGTCGTTTCTGAAGTTTATTCTTGCCGTTGGTGGAGATGGTATTTGACTTTAGATAGGGATTAGTTGAGGGGAACCCACCTTCACCCCTCCCCTTGTAGCTAGAGGGTACAGACACACACACACCCCTGTTAGGTATGAGTTGTTTTGAGGGCCAAGTGTGGATTAGAGAGCAGAGCACCATTTAGGTCAACAGCCATCTAGGAATGTGTATGTGACAATATATATTTTTTCTGAACTCATTAGTAGTGATGCACCGATATGACGTTTTTCGCCGATTCCAATATTTTCCTTGACGAAAAAAACCCGATACCGATATTTAATATTTTTGTGGCCTTTTTAAGCATTCTAGTACAGTTAAATAGTTAACACACACATGGACGCAGCGGTCTAAGGCACTGCATCTCAGTCTAAGAGGTGTCACTACAGTCTCTGGTTCGAATCCAGGCTGTATCACATCCGGCCGTGATTGGGAGTCCCATAGGGCGGCGCACAATTGGCCCAGCGTTGTGCGGGTTTTGGCCAGAGTAGACCGTCATTGTAAATAAGAATTTGTTCTTAACTGACTTGCCTAGTTAAACAAAGGTTACACACACTGACCAAAAGTAATTTTTGGGGGCATTTACATATGTCCCCATTACCAGTAAAACATAATCAAAACGTATTTCTTACGCAATACGACTTTCCTCAGAACGATATCCTCGACGACCCACTGTGCTGTCAGACTCGGCATGCTCATTGGGCTGAAATCGCTGGTCCAAATGTCAGTCGTAAAGCTAATAGCAGTGACACAATTTTTACAGCAGTGATGCTATTACTGTGTAACTCCGGTAGGGCAACATCTGAAAAATAGCGCACTTGGTAGTGTGTACCGGTGCTCGACCAGTCGGTGAAAGCCAACATCACCCACGACAGAGAACGGTTGATGTTTCAAGGGCAAGGAATTCCATCATCTTGTCGTTAATGGATTTCGCCTTTGAGTTGTCTCGCTGAAATGTTCTCACTCTTTCAAATGAATGCTGTGTTGCACGTGTAGCGCTAAATTTGACGTGGCGTCATTACGTCATGTACCTACGTTATATAGGTCTGCACGTCAGCTTTGACATCGGCTTTGCACATCAGCGTTAAACTAGACATCGGGCTGATGCCAATGTTGGCATTTTTAGCTAATATCGGTCAATTCCGATAAGTTCACTGATATATCGTGCATCCCTACTCATTAGCATACAGCACCATCTGATAAACAGTGGGTTAAATATTCCCACCTTCGGTATTGTAGAAGAGAAATGCACCATACATACAGTATAGCATGCCACGTCAGCTCTGAGTTTATGGTAATTCTGGAGAGTGAATGATAGCACTGTAATCCCATCACACTTTTCATTTCCTGAGTAAATATGTGGCTCTGTGAAGGATAGTATCGATATGAATCAGAGTGTGGAGACCACAAATGGCCAACTTAATTGGCTTCATGTGGAGACGGCGTGCCTGGTGGCAGTGCCCACTATGGGGGAGGAGAAATAACCCTGCACCCCTGGCAGATGACACCCAGACCCTGTCAGCCTTTACCCGGGAGAGAGAGATACAAAGACCACCAACATTCCTGTTAAAGCAACAAAACCAAATAAAAAACATGAGCTGGCACACACCCAGAGATAATTACTTTATGTAGAGGTGCTGACTAAAGGCAAAGAAACTACAAGCTATAAAAATAGAGTTGCACACTGTATATATATGAATTTATTGGGTAAATCACCAATGTTTGGGCATCACCGTGCCTCCTTCAGGGTGATGCCATGAATGCTTGAACCAGGTTATGTAGACAAACGGTGCAATTAGTGCAACCAATGACAATAGTGAGGGGTGTGTCATAATTATTAACTTCATTTGAATGAATTGAGTGAAACTGTTAAACAATAGTTTATAGCATATTGAATATATTACATTTACGTAATTTAGCAGACGCTCTTATCCAGAGCGACTTACAAATTGGTGCATTCACCTTATGATATCCAGTGGAACAACCACTTTACAATAGTACATCTATCTTTTTTGGGAGGGTTAGAAGGATTACTTTATCTTATCCCAGGTATTCCTTAAAGAGGTGGGGTTTCAGGTGTCCCGGAAGGTGGGGATTGACTCCGCTGTCCTGGCGTCGTGAGGGAGCTTGTTCCACCATTGGGGTGCCAGAGCAGCGAACAGTTTTGACTGGGCTGAGCGGGAACTGTGCTTCCGCAGAGGTAGGGAGGCGAGCAGGCCAGAGGTGGATGAACGCAGTGCCCTTCTTTGGGTGTAGGGACTGATCAGAGCCTGAAGGTACGGAGGTGCCGTTCCCCTCACAGCTCCGAAGGCCAGCATCATGGTCTTGTAGCAGATGCGAGCTTCAACTGGATGCCAGTGGAGTGTGCGGAGGAGCGGGGGGACGTGAGAGAACTTGGGAAGGTTGAACACCAGACGGGCTGCGGCGTTCTGGATGAGTTGTAGGGGTTTAATGGCACAGGCAGGGAGCCTCGCCAACAGCGAGTTGCAGTAATCCAGACTGGAGATGACAAGTGCCTGGATTAGGACCTGCGCCGCTTCCTGTGTGAGGCAGGGTCGTACTCTGCGAATGTTGTAGAGTATGAATCTACAGGATCGGGTCACCGCCTTGATGTTAGCGGAGAACGACAGGGTGTTGTCCAGGGTCACGCCAAGGCTCTTAGCACTCTGGGAGGAGGACACAATGGAGTTGTCAACTGTGATGGCGAGATCATGGAACGGGCAGTCCTTCCCCGGGAGGAAGAGCAGCTCCGTCTTGCCGAGGTTCAGCTTGAGGTGGTGATCCGTCATCCACACTGATATGTCTGCCAGACATGCAGAGATGCGATTCGCTACCTGGTTATCAGAAGGGGGAAAGGAGAAGATTAATTGTGTGTCGTCTGCGTAGCAATGATTGGAGAGACCATGTGAGGATATGACAGAGCCAAGTGACTTGGTGTATAGCGAGAATAGGAGAGGGCCTAGAACTGAGCCCTGGGGGACACCAGTGGTGAGAGCACGTGGTGCGGAGACGGATTCTCGCCACGCCACCTGGTAGGAGCGACCTGTCAGGTAGGACGCAATCCAAGAGTGAGCCGCGCCGGAGATGCCCAACTCGGAGAGGGTGGAGAGGAGGATCTGATGGTTCACAGTATCAAAGGCAGCAGATGGGTCTAGAAGGATGAGAGCCTCCGTGACACAGAGAAGAGCAGTCTCAGTTGAGACAGTTCAGACTATTGTTATCATATGGAAACATAATGAAATATTGTACATAATATTAGCATCAACATACATTATTGTTTAATTCAATGTCACATAGTTAAATATATATTTCCTATTTTTTGTTGTTACATGTAATCTTTTGGTTCAACCATAATGCATAATAAGCATCAACATGGGGAACATATTGGGTGTATGCTGATAATCTGTAGAAAGATTGTATCCATGTATAAGACTTGTTCATAAAAGAGAGTATTTTTCATATGAAGGGCCTGGGATCAAAGTCAATATTCAGACCACTAGGGGTCAATGTTTTTAGATAGGATATCCAGTAAGCAACAAAACTAAACCGCCGTTTTCTCTCTGACACTGACATCACCATCAACCAGACAGTGTACAACAGACAAACCAAAAAGCAAGCAGGCGGAGGACAGAGTGAGAGAGAGAGAGCACGTGGCTGACGGACGGCCCAAAACATGCAGCAGTTCTCTGGTTGTTGGGAGCCCATTGTTTGACTGTGATGTCATTGTCAACACCATGTTTTGTTTGTCCAGCCCGGGGCTGGGGGCCATTCTTCTTATCAGCATCCCTGTGAAGCTGACTGCGGCTCTGGGATAGTTTACGCTCTGAAATAACTCCGCAGTTCATCTGGGCCCGTATTCAAAAGAGTTTGAGTAGAGCTGATCTAGGATCCGGTCCCTCCTGTCCATTTAATCTTATTTAAAACTGATCCTATAGCAGCAATCCTACTCTTGTGAATACAGGCCCAGAGCCCAGCCCACACACTGTTTAGGCTTAATCACATAATCATATTCACCCACTGTTCTCAGTACATTACCCTAATAGAATGGTTAATATCACAAAGGATTATGTCTTATACGTAGATATGAAGGTACATAATATCCAAAACAGATGTAATTGTGTGACGCTGATGTTAGTGGCCCGCGCGTAAGCCTGTTTTTCATTGGCGTATGGCAGAGTTGTTTTGTCTGACCGGTGCGTCCCTGGCCTGTCAGCTGGACTGGAGAGGGCTGTGATGTTTAGGTGAATAGACAGACCGTGTTGTCCAGTGTGTTCCTACAGTTTTTGATAGCGGAAGCAGTATCGTCAGACTTCACCCACACGGGACACAGATCTCCTTGTGGAGGCTAGATCAGAGGCTTATTCAACAGCGTTCAACATTACACAACCTACAAATGAGAAATGTATTGTAGAGTACATAGAGATAACAACGATTTTCTATTAATCCTATTTCCATGTACGTTTTGTAATGCTGTACCAATGAGTAGAATAGACCCCTGGGCTCCATCATTAGACCGTGGGAGGAGAGCGGGAGTGGAGGAAGAGGATGAGTGAAAGAAAGGGGGAATGGACGAGGGGCAGCAGGGAGGCTCAGGGATTCTGGAGGAGGTGAGGAACAGAGGAACGGAGCACGACTCAGGCGTGGGTAAAATCTGAGATTCGTGAATCACACTTGAGACTGGTGTGCTGACTGAAAGTACATGGGATTAAGAATGTTTTACTGTGTTACTGAGAATGGTAGCTATAGTAGTACTGCATCTGTTTGCGTAGTTCATATTGTAAATGTATAACTTCATGCTTTAGTTTTATTGACTGTATTTTGAAATGATTCTCTCATATCGGTGAAGCCAGAATCCCCCCTCACCGCTGCATTTCAGGAAGTATCAATTATTAACGCAGCCATTTTCTTCAATACAACATCCAGCTACCCTCTCCCTCCCTCTCTCTGCAGGGGATGGGGGTGAATGTGTGCAGATCAATCAGTACGGCGTGTGCAGGAAGATGTTTTCACTTTGCATGCTGCAGCACTAGCCTTAGCCCCGCAGCCTCTCATCTCCCCTAAAACTCAGTGCACTGCAGCTAGTATAGACTCAGACTGCCATAGGGGTGAACTGTGTTAGGGTATAGGATCAGAGGGGGTGGACTGTATTAGGGTATAGGATCAGAGGGGGTGGACTGTATTAGGGTATAGGATCAGAGGGGGTGGACTGTATTAGGGTATAGGATCAGAGGGGGTGGATTGTATTAGGGTATAGGATCAGAGGGGGTGGACTGTATTAGGGTATAGGATCAGAGGGGGTGGACTGTATAGGATCAGAGGGGGTGGACTGTATTAGGGTATAGGATCAGAGGGGGTGGACTGTATTAGGGTATAGGATCAGAGAGGGTGGACTGTATTAGGGTATAGGATCAGAGGGGGTGGACTGTATTAGGGTATAGGATCAGAGGGGGTGGACTGTATTAGGGTATAGGATCAGAGGGGGTGGACTGTATTAGGGTATAGGATCAGAGGGGGTGGACTGTATTAGGGTATAGGATCAGAGGGGGTGGACTGTATTAGGGTATAGGATCAGAGGGGGTGGACTGTATTAGGGTATAGGATCAGAGGGGGTGGACTATTAGGGTATAGGATCAGAGGGGGTGGACTATTAGGGTATAGGATCATGTCACTGCGCAGGGATGTGACTCAGATCTCAGAGGGGAGACACAGCTGGCTGTCTGAGTGTGTAAGAGATAGGCCTGCTGGGCTGAGTTCTCTGTAGTCTGGTGTGCCAGAGTTCAGTTGTCTACGGGGGAGTTAGGCTAGTCTTTAGCTACAGGGATTTCACCAGCAGGCAGCAATACTAGTGTTTCTATGGAGCGAGAAGCTCTCTGACATTTAGATTTTATTGTCACCGTTCTCGGAGCTATTCGCCTTGACTGAGGAATAGACATTTTTCTTGAGGTGTTGTAATATAAAATGCCACTCATTAAGTATGTATCATGTTATATTGCCGTGGTTTTCCATCTAAAAGGCCTGGTAGCAGAGAATCCACAGTGACATGTTCATTTGGTACTGCTCTGTTAAAGGTTCTCACAATTAATGTTCCCTCAACTGTGATTTGAATGTAAGCGAGTTACTTTGACTGGTTTCTGCTTGCTGCTGCCGTTGTCCGGTCTCACTGAGGAAGGCCTGATGAATACTAAAGCCAGCTCCTTTTTGCAGTTGTTTGGTGGTTTAGGCTATTCAAAAGCCACCTCCGTATGGATTTGAGCCCAACTGGAATTTGCGCTGGTAAAAAGCCTACGGTGTTTAGCCGCTAATCGCTAGTCTTAATTCAGCGCAGCTAGCTAATGATGAGCTTAATTTCTCCCCCTAGTTCTGTGTTTTTCCTCTCCATCCGTCTCGTCAAAGGCTGGTTGTCTAACATGAGTGAGGAGAGTTACCACTCTAATCTAAAATAATGAACCAGTAGTCTACACTCCACTCACAGATTAAGCAACAGTTTATGTATCCTGCACCGTAGAGTAACTAACTAGCTCACCAGTCTTAAAAAGAGGAATACAATTATCATATTTTGGAATGAGGAGGATTCATTTGCATGTTCGTACTTATGGTGTGTAGCCTACGGCTCTGAATAGTTGATAACCCGTGTGAGGACAACCCCAATATCCCACAATGCACTCTGTCCTGACTCCTGTTCCATGGTGCTGTGCTTGCAGTACGCTACTACGACCTCGCTGAAGGCAGCAGGCACAGAGTTTCTCTCGCTCCTTCTAAACTATCCCCCTCTTTTTCCCTTTCTCTTCTCTCCTGCATAAACCAGCTCTCTCTCCCAAACCATCCCTCTCTTTCTTCACTCCCTCTCTCCTCCATTCCGGGAGATCCCACCCCCTCGTACCCTCTTATTACTGTCACCCTCCCACCCCATGATTACAGCGATTGGGCTGTCAGGCCTGTGATGATGATGATGATGATGATGATAATGGGGTCTATATTTTCATCCTCACTCCCACTGCAGCGCCTCAGAGTACACCCACTAATCAACCCGCTACCACCTTCATTATGGAAAGGGAAGTAAGCAACGACCAAGAGCTGTAGCCTAGTCAACTCCACTCACCTTTCATGAGAACCGCTGTCTTGCTTTTCAGTTGATGAATATCTTTTTCTCTGTGAACGAGTGATGACATTCCAGCTCCGTTTCAAGACGTAAAAGGTCTTGTGATGTTCTGTATAGCTTGTCCTGTATGAGAGCTGGGTAGGATTCTTTCTGTCCCACAGTGGTTGTTAGCTCAATGGCCTTCACATCTGTCAGTTCAGTCAGAGTCCACGTCCCTTTCGGGGATAATTTAGCCCAATTCTCCATTGGGTGAAAGGGATTTTTTAGCTCACATCAATGTCAAATCAAATTTTATTGGTTGCGTACACATATGATATTTTAGCTCACATCAATGTCAAATCAAATTTTATTGGTTGCGTACACATATATTTTAGCTCACATCAATGTCAAATCAAATTTTATTGGTTGCGTACACATATTTAGCAGATGTTATTGCGAGTGTAGCGAAATACTTGATTCTCCAGCTCCAACAGTACAGTAGTGTCTAACAATACACACAAATCTAAAATAATGGAATTAAGAAATTAGGATGAGCAATGTTTTTTGTTGATGGTTTTCCAAACAGGCCGTCTTCTAGCAAGTAATAACATCATCCTGAATGTTTTAATCTGTTTAAATTGTTGTTTTATAGCCCACAGCATGAGTCTGACAATGATGGATTTTTCACATCAATATCCTCATAGGAACATCCCATTGTCCATCTAAATGCCAACCTCATAATTGAACCACTAGTAAACAGTCGTTAATTATATATCAAATCAGATATTTTAGTTCTGACTTTCTCATACAACAGCAGCTGTTTTAGGGGGTGTGTTTTGCCCCCCCCCCAAGTCCTCAACCCATATTTCTCTCTGTTGCTGGGTTGGCCAGGGCAGAATAGGAGAGATGGGAAGAGCAGAGGCAGAGAGGGATAGACAGAGAACAAGGAAAGGTCAACATTTGAAGAAGTGTGTGAGATGGGAGGGCAAACTGAGGTTACAGATGTCACCCCAAAGAAACACAGACACATACAGAAGATGCACACACTCACCAAAGACACACACTCCAAAGACACACAGCCACAAGATCCCCCCCCCCCCCTCCTCCCCCAAACGATTCATCTCCCGGATAGGACTAATTCAACCTGACAGGGTCTGTGTGCCATTGGCTGTTGTTGATCCTGGCAGCGGTTGTCAAGGGAACACAAACAGCAACATGGACTATGAGGTCTGACATCCTTATCCTGCCTTATTAATCTGTTCACTACTATTCCCCCAGACGGTACCGTGGCCTCAGTATGCACTTAGAGAGGATGCTCTCCAGAGGATCTGATCGGCAAAATTGGGACTGTGCTTCTTCTGGCAAGCTGTGGGAGCAGACATTTTGTAAACAACCTTGTTTAAAGACCTCTTTTATCCCTTCTTTCTCACCTCTCTTTCTTTCCAAAACCCTGTGAGTGCATCCCCCTTATCTCCGTCTGTCCTTGGCCTCCTGGGAACCACAGGCCATCTTAAATGACCCACAGTGATCTACAGTAGTCCTATTCAGCCTCTGGGAGGCTGCCACGATGGTAGCCAGGCCTGAAGCCTCCTGGACAATCACATCGCCCCACTGTGGGGTCGCCACAGTGGTTTCCCAGGTGGCAATCAACCGGGCAACCGTTTCTAGGGGCGATACATAATGACCCTGTCTAATTCACTCTCCTCTCTGACAACTAAAAGGTGAATTCAGAAGAGACTAACTAGTACCTCTTCTGTGGTCAAATTGTCAAACTTCTGTGTGAAAGTGAAAAGTGTTGGGCTTGTGTTGTGTACTGTACCCATAATAGTGTCGTATTGCTTTTCCAGATCCCAGAGATTTCCCCCCCGCACTGTCACCAACGTCTCCTGTCCTGTCTGCTGGTGTCATCACCATTGGCCTGTACCCAGGCAGGGGACACAGTGACAAGGCCACCTCAGCAGTCTGAGGCTGCTGGCTGTCACACACAGTGTCCTCATAATGCAGACTCTGTCACACGCTGTACTGTGTCCCCATAATGCAGACTCTGTCTGGACTGTACACAGCTCAGCCCTGGATGGATGGAAAACTACTGGCATATCTGACCCTAGATCTGACCCTACCTAGATCTGACCCTACCTAGATCTGACCCTACCTAGATCTGACCCTACCTAGATCTGACCCTACCTAGATCTGACCCTACCTAGATCTGACCCTGGATCTGACCCTAGATCTGACCCTGGATCTGACCATAGATCTGACCCTGGATCTGACCCTAGATTCTGAGAATATCTGATGTGTCACTGTGAGTGCATATTTAGAATGTTTTACATGAGTCTGTAGTGTGTTTGGTGTGGATCCCAGGAAGAGTATTTGCTATGTTTGCAGCAGCTAATGGGAATCCTAGTAAAATACTAATACTTGGCAGTACCACTGAGCAGCTTACGACATTAGCTTATATGGTTTGTCCTTTTCATTAACAATGTACTCATGGTACTGGACTTAATCCATGGTGCATGTACACTATCACATCTCATAGGATCTGTAGCCTGTAGGTTACATATGTGTTGTGAAGGCCTTCGTCCAATGGGAAAGATCATCAAAGGCAGCTGAAGTGTTCCAACAATGTCTACTGCTCCCGGTCTTAAAGCAGTCGCCATGACGATGCCAACATATGGCTGGTTGTCCGGGTTATCAGCTGCTCAGTGTGAGTGATCCCGGCTGAGGAATGGCAGCCATTTCAGCTATGCCACCCAAGAGCCACTGCCTGCCAAACAAACATGTCTCCTCTCACCTCACCGCTCTCTTTCTCTTTCTCTTTCTCTGTCTCTGTTTCTGTCTGTCTCTGTTTGTCTCTCTCTGTTTATCTCTCTCTGTCTCTGTTTGTCTCTGTCTCCTGTCTGTCTTTGTCTCCTCCTGTCTCTCTGTCTCCTGTCTGTCTCTGTCTCCTGTCTGTCTGTCTCCTGTCTGTCTCCTGTCTCCTGTCTCTCTGTCTCCTCCTGTCTGTCTCTGTCTTCTGTCTCTGTCTCCTGTCTGTCTTCTGTCTCTCTGTCTCCTGTCTGTCTTCTGTCTCTCTGTCTCCTCCTGTCTGTCTCCTCCTGTCTCTCTGTCTCCTCCTGTCTCTCTGTCTCCTCCTGTCTCTCTGTCTCCTCCTGTCTCTCTGTCTCCTCCTGTCTCTCTGTCTCCTCTTGTCTCTCTGTCTCCTCCTGTCTGTCTCTGTCTCCTGTCTGTCTCTGTCTCCTGTCTGTCTCCTCTCTGTCTCTCTGTCTCCTCCTGTCTCTCTGTCTCCTGTCTCGGTCTCCTCCTGTCTTTCTGTCTCTCTGTCTCCTGTCTGTCTCTGTCTGTTTCAGCCTCCAATGGTTATTGATTTTGATTTTGCCTCACAACACACTGCCAAGTCAAGTCATCCATTCATGTATTAAGTCAGCATGACAGAGTTTCTGTCTGAGCCCTAAAAATGATTTGTGGGGATGGAGGAGATTTGGAATCTGTATTGGAAGAGGATTTTGGTCAATGTGTTATGATTGCTGTTTTGAGTTGGCATATTTATAAATCTGCAGTCCTGAGAGAGAAGGTCCTCCAGCAGACTGCTCTCCATCTGCTCCAGAGTCCAGGCCCACCACACACAGTCCCTCTTCCACTGCCTCAACCCCCAAGCTTCTGTGGCTGTCCCATCTGCCTCCCTAACTGGCTCCAACCAGTCAACCCTCTCTCCCATCTCCCAGGGTATGAGTGGGATGTGTGGGGGTGAGATGATGATGATGATGATGATGATGATGATGATGAAGGAATCCCCTTCCTGCCTGTCCACCCACTGATACTCCCTGCCTGCCTGGGCTGAATGCACTACCACAGTAATGCAGAGGAGCTAGTGTGTGTGTGGATAAGTAATGTAGGCGCAACTCCCTCTGCTTTGTGCGATTAAATCATGGTAGCTATAGATATTACATGAGAGAAAGGAGAGGTGGAAGGCAGGTTGACGTTTATTGTCATGAATCTTGCCCTGGAGGCAGAACTGAGAGATGTCCGCTAGATGGGCCAGCTGCAAGTCAAAATGAATGTAAGGTTAGGCATTAGGGTTAGCAGTGTGGTTAGGCATTAGGGTTAGCGGTGTGGTTAGGGTTAGGCATTAGGGTTAGCAGTGTGGTTAAGATTAGGTTTAGAATCATGTCCCAGCTAGTGACCAATCTGCAGAGCTGCCTCCAGGGCAAGATTCATGACGAAAAACACTAACCTGGAAGTGGAGAGAAGACAAAATTGAGATGGAAGGTGAAAAAGGGAGAGCGCGATAAAGAAACAGCCTACGCAACAGAAATGCTTGCTGCAGTGATTTCCTCACATGACAGTGTATTTAGACTCTGCAGTACTTTATTGTTGTGATATTTTGACCCTCAGCTCTTTGCTGTAAGCTGTAAAGTGTTGCCTCGTCCATTGTGGCACTGAGCTTAGCAACCATGAAAACGCTGTCACATCATAGACAGATTTTAATTGGGCTGTTCGAGCGAGCTGTCAGCATGCAGCGACACTCACACACACACACACACACACACACACACACACACACACACACACACACACACAGTGATGCGTGGAAAATAATGAAATACCACAGACATCCTTCAACAACATGACATGTGTTATAATAATGGCCCGTTCTTCTCCTCCAGTTCTACCAGAGTGGGATCCAGCTATAATATAATTGTGATGTTTAGTAGAATCATCTGAAAGACTATGTCCTGGAGAGTGGGATGTTCACACAGAGATTATGCAATAGTGAGTACAATAGGGTGTAAAACGATTGGATTCCCATTTGTCTTCTGTCTGCATATTAAATGGTGGATGAGCTACTGTTTCCACAAATGAAATGAGTTGATTCTCCACAGAGATGCACGGTATGGGTACACCCCATTAGAAGATGGCTTGCGAGGGCCCATAATATTTCTATAACCAGAGTTTTTCCTCTAAACTCAAGGACCTACAGATGATTCCTCTTCTAGCTTACCTTCCTCTGTACCTCTCTCCCTCTCCCCAGATCACCTGTCTCCAGGACTTCTTCGGCGAGGACGACGTGTTCATCGCGTGCGGCCCAGAGAAGTACCGCTACGCCCAGGATGACTTCCTGTTGGATCACAGTGGTAAGGCTTCTGTAGCCTTTGTGACTGGTAGGCCTGACTAACTAAATCTAACATCACCTGTATGTTGTGAAACCTTGGTCTCTCTCATACAAATAGATGTAGATTCCTGTTCTAGTGTCTATATTTCTATGGCCTCTCTGTCCCAACCTTTTCCTCCCTCCCTCTTTCCTTCCGATTTCCTTCATAGGGTGCGTGGGACATGCCAGGTCTTCCTCGGCAAAGAGGTCTTCTGACCTCAATGGGACTTCCTGGTTAAATAAAGGTCATAAAAATTGCACACTATCCCCGATAGAGCCTCCATAGTGCTCTGGTGAAAAGGAGTGTACTATATCGGGAATAGGTTGCCATTTTGGACGCACCCCTCCTTTCTGTCTGTCATAGTATAGTGTAACTTCCCTAAAGAGATGTCAATGCCAAACCACTTTCCCCTTTTCATACTAGAAGTCAGGAGGAAGTGTGTCTGAAAGGTGTAACATGATAATTATCTGTCAACCATACAATAGTGAACGTTCATTTTCTCAGTTGAATGAGACTCAATTGTTCTAAAAGTGGTTCCGGTGACTCGTGATGCTTAATCATGACTCTAACATAGTGTGATCATCGCTCAATATCTTCATTCATTCATTCCTCTCCTCCAAGAGGAGGAAACGATTGATTACAGTATGTGTGAGACTATCGGTCTGAACACAACCAGATTCCTGACTTCTGTAGGGGAAAGTGGCTGCAGTCACATTTTGTAGGGTGTAGTTGTAGTAGTACATTCCATTCCAGGGTTCTTGAGTGAATGTCATTATGTGTATATGTACCATTCCCATGTTGAGAAGACGTTCTTGAAAATCACTTAAAAGATGTCCGCAGCGATACCCCCTACTGCAGCAGGATATGGCCTCTTTAGTCCATTGCTAGCCCATTGTTATCTTAAGGAGGCCGATGTCAGTACAACTCCTCTGCAGTCCCCTGTCCTCTGTGCTAGATAAGGGGGAGACAGGATGTACTGTATATAATTTCTAAACAGGCTAATTTTAGACACCAAGGTTCTAGCTACATCCTGTTTTCTTAGTGTTGGTCCTGTAACATAACATTTAAAGCTGCAATATGTCACTTTTTGGACAACCTGTCAAAATGCACATAGAAATGTGAGGTATAGATCTGTCACTCGCATTGAAAGCAAGTCTAAGAAGCGGTAAATCTGTTCTATGTGCGCTATTTCTATATGGCCCATTTTTAAGTTTAGTTTTTGTGTCTTTTACTTTCGGTTTTGTACACCAGCTGAAAATATATTTCACAGCGGTTTAGATGGTACAATGATTCTCTACACTATACTTGCTTGTTTTGTTACATAAACAGAAATTAGGCAAACTAGAATGTTAGCAACAAGGAAATGGCAGAGTGATTTCTGCATCTTTAAAACACACACACACAGGTGTAAACACTGTTTGTTCTAACGATGAGTGTTTAGTTTCTTCAGCTGAATCTGTTCTTCAGTTGTTTTAGCGCTTCCTTGTCCTACTTCTCCTGCCATGCTCCATTTGAAGAATTAGGTCTTCTCAAAAACAAGTGTTTGCTCTAGGTACCTCTTTTCAGCTGCTAAGTCTTTGCACAGTGTCTTACAGGAGTCCCAATGGGCTGTTGCACTGTCAGACTCAATTGTGGAGAACAGTGTCAAATCCAAACACGGTTTAGGGAACGATATAAAAAGTCAACACTGCAAGTAAACAAACTTGCGTGGTACAGTAGCTAGCATTGTAGTAAACAGAATCGCACCTGGGGTCTGCTCCAATAACAGGCTTGGGTCACGTCCACTTTATAGGGAATCATTTGTCTCCAATTGGCCACAGCTGGTTGGTACCTCCTCTGTGTTCACGGTGTCATAATAGCGTCTAACACACCCCCCAATTAACCCAGACAGTTTAACCACTAGTCTCATTACAGTAACCAGTCATATGCTGCTCCTGAACGCAGCTCGCTCTGTCTGTTATCAACGCTGCTACAACAACTCTGTATCACAGGCGGTTGGTGGCAACTTAATTGGGGAGGACAGGGCTCGTGTAGCGGCTGGAGCGGGATCAGTGGAATGGTATCAAATACGTTGAACACGTGGTTTCCATGGTTTCCATACGTTTGATACCATCCCATTCACTCCCTTCCAGCCGTTATTATGAGCCGTCCTCCCCTCAGCAGCCTCCACTGATTTATGTGTCTGTGCAACACCACTACAACAGTTGAACCACCGACCTCGTTACCCCGACACCTACTGCATGCAGCGCAGCTCTGTCAGCTGTCAGCTGGTGTACGCACCTCTGCGAAACACTACTAACACAACGGCGTTGGTAGCAGCGCAGCAGGCAGCACACACGATAGCGTAATTACCACAGCTTGTGAATTTCTCATGGAGTTATGATGCGCACAGAGCCACAGACGATTGCACATGTGGTGTTCGTTTGGAAAAAGCAAATGCTTAACTGAGTTTTTTTTGTGGAAAGCTCTCTGCGTGAATTAAACATTCTTAACTTCTTGAACACTCCATACTTAATGCTTTCTCAAAGAGAGCCAATTATATTACGGCGCTAGTTCCTAGCTGGAGCTATTTTAGAATAGTTTGACTTGAACACTGGGGACTGTATTGAATTGTGCTAGATAGGAAATGAGGTCGGTGTGTGAGTGTGGTTTTAACCCTGTGTGTGTTGTCTTCACAGAATGCCGGGTGCTCAAGTCCTCATACTCTGCTCGCTCGCCCACTCCAACGAGGGCTGCTGGGAGCAAGAGCCCTGGACTCTCACGCCGTATCAAGTCCCCTGGCATAGGTATTCACATGCATGCACGTACACACAAACAAACACACACACACACACACACAGTTAATGGGTGATGGACTGAGTAACTGATTTTCATCTGACACTAACTAGTGTAATCACCTCAAAAAGAGTTTTAGGATTTTGGCAGGCTACCGGCCAAATACCGAACATTTATCTTAAGCTCAGTTAAAAATCGATTTTGAGGCTTTAAGTTGGACATTGAAACCTTGAGCTATAAAATTGTTTTTTGCAATTCTCTCTCTCTCTCTCTGCAGTAAGAAGACCAATCCATTACTCCACCAGTAGTCAGTCTCCTGTTAAATCCCCAGGTAAGCCTGTTGACATCCTGCACTGCCCACTCTATTGGCCCATTACCCAACCACAACAAACCACTCATTTTCATCTAGCTAGCTATCATTACTAGGACCTTGAGTTTTCCCCTGAGCATGAAGCCTAACCAGGAATAACTCCTGGTTTTAATCATCACCACAATATGTTAACAATAATCACTACATGAGTCTTTCTCAGAGAGGGCACCAATGAAACCCTTTTGATGTTCCTGACTGCTTGGAGTCTTGGTCAGTGCACCCGTGGCCTGAGGTTGACCTTGTGGCTGACGGGGCCCTGCGAGAGGTCCAGTTAGTCTCTTTCAGTACAGTATGTTGTAATGTCAGTCAGCCTCCTGCTGTGTAGGGAAGTGCCATCAATTACTCTGAAGGAGCTCTGCTCCACTGTGGATCTCCCTGGCCTGCCACCATGACCCAAGACTATTTAAAGATCTCTGGATGTCGCTCTCTCTTTCTCCCCCTCTTTCTCTGGCTCTTGCTCTCTCCTTTTCGCTCTCTAATTTTCTCTCTCCTCTCTTCCTGGCCCTGGCCCAGAAACTCTGGCTTCTACAGTATGCATCTAATCTGAGCACAGACTGGTGCAGGACCGGCTGATACAAACCCATGTACTAAATTAGCCTCAGTGCTTTAGTCTTCAGCTGCTTTCACTGAGCCCTTCTAATTGAATTGAATAATCTCATCAGTTGTCTGGCATCACATTTCCCAGTAGGTGATGTACTGTATTGGTGGTTCTGACTGTTGTTCGCAGGTCCAGATTGTTTGTCTCAGGGAACGGGTACAGCGTGTGGCAGTGTACCTGCCGAGATCCTAGAGTGTGTGGCAGATGAGGCTTTTCACAGAAACACACTGTACCATTACCAATACAGCCTATTTCTCCAAATAAAGGCAATGCCTGGCCCTGTTGTTTGAGGAGAGGACTGTTTGTGACACAGGGAGGTTCCTGGAGGTAGGCTGCTTGAGGTACCCTTGAACCCTCAGGGTTGTAGCTTTCGTGTGGCCTTAGCTGCAGACAGATTATCCAGGCAGCCTGCGGAGGCACCTGGGGTGACCCTGCGTGCCTATCTGCTGGAGCCAAACACAACCCGTTTCTCCCCACAGGGGACCGGACAGGAAGTTGGACAGTCACACACAGTTCTAGACACGAAACGCCATACTACACCTGATGAAAATCTAGCACTCGGTCTTAAGGAAAGGTCAGGGACTTGAATTCTTGGTGGAGAACTATTAGTTCAGAGTTTTGTCAACTGAGTGAAAGTAAACCCATTCAAAGTGAACTTTGTTGTGTCACAAATGGATTTCCTGCCCTATCGTATATCACTTCCTGTGATCGAGGCATTTCCTTTAGTATTCAAAAAAATGAAGAAAAATAGAATACACAATGTAATAACAGTAATACACTTTTAACCAGCCACACCTCTCCAGAGGAAAACGGACTTCCTCTCTCGTTTGCCCTTCCCCACATCAGCACGTCCTGTTGGGCCAGCCCTAGCCCTATCATTGTCTTACTATGGCTTCCTCCCTCTCTCCTTCCCTCTTCTCTCTCTCCTCTCCAGTCAATGGTGTCCCCAGCAGTACGATCTCCACCCCCAAGTCCACCAAATCCAACAGCTCCTCCCCCACCAGCCCCCGCAGTATACACAGCTTCAAGGTGAGTCACACACACACCGTGTCTCACACACACACACACCACCTATAATCTCCAGATAATGATATTGTACTGTATGTACCTGTATAGGAAGAGTGATTGTATATTTTTATGTTTGATAGAACTTAGTTACTCTGAAAGACATCACAAAATAACGTATTGAAAAGAAAGTTTGATGATGTAATCCGCCCAGTTCAAAGGTGTTTCACCTTGAGATTCCTCCTTTAGATAGTGTACTAAATAATGCATACACTTTTCTAGTCCAGGTAACAGAAATAAGCCTTATGGTCCATGTACTTGTAGAAGTGTTGAAAGAGCTTCTCTTCCATAATAGAAAAGATTACTGAGATGACTTGGCGGATTTTGTCTCATGTGAAAGCCAAGAATGCTTGAAAAAGCAGTCTTATAATAACCCATATAACCTATTAAAACAGCCATGTCTCTTTTGGAAAAAGCCTCTCGTCAAATTATTCATTATTTTCAACATTGGTCATCATTTCGATCCATTAAAGTTGGTGTTTCTTCTTTCTCTGATAAGTGACAGTAGGGGAGGCCTATCCATTAAGATAGTTCCTTACACCCTGTACTGTTCTGAAGGGCAGAACACTTATTTTACGCCAAATGCATAATTAACACAGTGATATACATACCTGCTCACTTTCTTTTGAGTTTGGGTAGGCACACAACGTCCACAGAATGGAGAACTCTAAGAGCAATTCAGAAGAGACGTGTTTTTGTGGAATCGTCTTCTGTCTTTCCATTGAGCTACCTATCTAATAATGGATTATAAAGTCCAATATCAAACATTTTCTTACCAAACAAAAATATACATGCGACAATTTCCAAGATTTTACTGAGTTACAGTTCATATAAGGAAATCAGTCAATTGAAATAAATTCAAAAGGCCCGCACAAGTACAATGAAATGCTTAACTTGAAAGCCCTTCCCAACATTGCAGTATTCAATATCAAAATATTATTTTTAAAAACCCCACAAGAAATAAGAGGGGGAAAAAAACAAACAGAAGAATGTAAGCCATATACAGGGTCAGTGCCAGAACCAAACTATACAATATAATTGCGGGGGTGTTTTGTATTAGTTTCCTGTCAGAACTCTGAAGCACTATCTAACACTACGGGGATCCATGAGCTAGTTATCCTGACACACTCTGTCATGGCATTATGTTGGATTTCAGATGCATGCTACTTAAAGCAAAACCATTAGTCAATGTCCCTAGATCCCAGGGCTTAGTTCTGGATCGATGTTATGAAGCGGACCTGTCCTGTTGTATTACTCTGGAGATGTAATTGGCTAATTCGATCGCCCTGCTAGTGTTGATGTCAAAACAAAGCATTGGATTGGGAGTCGCGTAACCAACAATTGTGCCCAGCTAACCTTGACCTCCAATCCATTGTGTATGACATATTTGATATTTATAGTTGCCATGGTGATGCATGTGTCCAGGTTTTGACTTGAGTGTTGGCTGAAAGGGGAAGGATGCTGACCTCTGTTATTTTTTTTTTCTTCTCTTTCCCTCCTCTCTTCATCTCTTACTTTCTTTCTGTCCTCCTTTCCAGATTCCGACACATCACACATCTGCCACCAATGTGAACGGGTCTTCACACAGTCTGGAGCTGGCCAATAACATAAGTCCTGAGGGTAGGTGTCCCCTTCTTTGACATTTTCTTCATTTCTGTTTTCTCTACTCCTCCTCCTCCTCACCTCGCCACTCCACTCCTGTCCTCATCCCTCCCTTCTCCTCTCAACCTCTCCCTTCTCCTCTCCTCCCCTCCCTTCTGCTCTTCTCCCTTCTCCTCTCCTCCCTTCTTCTACTCCTCTCCTCTCTTTACCCTGTGTCATCCTGTCTCTGTGCCAACTCTCACAGCTCCTGCCTGCACTCACTCACCCCTAAACACGTGGCCCAATGCATCCCCGATCCCCCCTAGGGCCTCAATGCAGGTTCAGGTTGTTATATTAGAATTGCTTACTCAGCGACACAAGCCGCATCACAGCAGCACTCACAACAGAGGGACAGAGAAGTGTGATGCGGAGAACAAGTGAAAAAACCTGTGTGCTTCTGCGTGAGACAGCCAGGCGGTATCAACACGTCCTCGGGCTGTGTGTCTGCATCATATTACTGGTCGCTCTTTAGGAGAGGCCAGATATTAGTTCTAGGGTAGGAGCTAGGCTGCCTGGGATAATGGGCAATTAATGACTTTATACTTTGATCAGATTAAAAAATATTGATTCTTTATTTCAGCCGCTTTGTCTTAACATAAGTTGTGGAAACTCCAAAGAGATCATATTAATTTCACTGCAATGCAAGTTTTGCCAGAGTAAGTACTTGTAGGTATTGTACGTCATTCTACGCTGAGTGTCCAAAACATTATGAACACCTGCTCTTTCCATGACATAGACTGACCAGGTGAATCCAGGTGAAAGCTTTGAACCCTTATTGATGTCACTTGTTAAATCCACTTCAACCAGTGTAGATGAAGGGGAGGAGACGGGTTAAAGAAGGAATTTTAAGCCTTGAGACAATTGAGATATGGATTGTGTGCCATTCAGAGGGTGAATGGGCAAGACAAAAGATGTAAGTGCTTTTTAACAGGGTATGGTAGTGGGTGCCAGGCGCACCGGTTTGTTTCAAGAACTGCAACGCTGCTGGGTTTTTCACGCTTAACAGTTTCCTGTGTGTATCAAGAATGGTCCACCACCCAAAAGACATCCAGCCAACTTGACATAACTGTGGGAAGCATTGGAGTCAACATCAGCCAGCATTCCTGTTGAACTCTTTTGACACCTTGTAGAGTCCTTGCTCCGACTAATTGAGGCTGTTCTGAGGGCAAAAGGTGGGAGTGCAACTCAAAACTCAAAAACTCAAACTACAAAAATCGCTGAAACTGGAAACACTTATCTCCCTCACTAGCTTTAAGCACCAGCTGTCAGAGCAGCTCACAGATCACTACCTCTTCACCTACTGTATTTATTTATTTTGTTCCTTTGCACCCCATTATTTCTATTTCTACTTTGCACTTTCTTCCACTACAAATCTACCATTCCAGTGTTTTACTTGCTATATTTTATTTACTTTGCCACTCATTTGCTCACATTGTATATAGACTTATTTTTCTACTGTATTATTGACTGTATGTTTGTTTTACTCTATGTGTAACTCTGTGATGTTATATGTGTCGAACTGCTTTGCTTTATCTTGGCCAGGTCGCAATTGTAAATGAGAACTTGTTCTCAACTTGCCTACCTGGTTAAATAAAGGTAAAATAAAAAAAATATTAGGTGTTCTTAATGTTTTGTTCAGTCTGTATATATGTGGGCCACAGGAAGCAACTGAAAGAGCATTCTGATGTGCCCCGTTGTAACACGTCTCTCCTCATCAGTTAACGGCAACAGCTGTAGCTCTATCACAACCGTCCTGGATAAGTACAAGGTCGGCAAGGTCATAGGAGACGGAAACTTTGCAGTGGTGAAAGACTGTGTAGAACGGTATGTAAATTAAGAATGATATTACATTTCTTTACATCTCATTGATGGATTTAAAACCTTATTTTAATTTTAACTTCTCGTTTGACCGGAAGTTTCATAGCATACCAATTGTACTTTCATATTTGTAAGGAATGTTCACTAGGCTGTTGGACTTAAAAAGCCCAATTTATAAATGACCACGTTGATCAGTAGCTTTCAATGTGACTTAATAAGCGCCACGTCACATGTCATAACTGCTTCTAAGGCTTAATGACAGCAGGCATTTATAGAATTGAAGTAAGCATTTACTGTTTGTGTATGTGTGTCTGGGGTTCAGCCCATGAAATCCACTTCATTACCGTTTCCCTTCTGACTCAGCAGTTTGTCTGTAATATACAGAGAGAAGACTCCTTCCTCTAATCAGAAGGGCTAGACGCTCCAATACACTGTCACGCACCGTCTGATGCTTCAGCCTATGACTGTGTATGGGGATGCAACACTGTTCAGTCTACTGTTGGATAGAACTTAGAATCTTAGTTTGTGATGAAACCAAACTGGCTAACCTATTCAAAGTGCCTTTCAAACTTGTTAAAAAATGTTATGGTTTGGCAGATGGTTGCACATGATTTGGGTTGGTTTTGAAGGATTTACAGTAAATACAATACACCATGATTTGAAGGACTAGTGTTGCTGTATGTCTTTATAGGTCCACTGGGAAGGAGTATGCACTAAAGATCATTGACAAGGCCAAGTGCAGTGGAAAGGTAAGAGAGTGAGAGGGAGAGAATATGTTGTTGCCACTGTATTTCTTTGACTGTGTCACCCAATAGCAGCTGAGCTCAGCAACCCAGGTTGTGAATGAATGAAAGTGTTGCTGACAGAGGACCAGCACCATGTATCAACAGAGAGACTGTTCTCTCAGACAGTGTTGCTGACAGAGTCCCAGCACCATGTATCAACAGAGAGACTGTTCTCTCAGACAGTGTTGCTGACAGAGGACCAGCACCATGTATCAACAGAGAGACTGTTCTCTCAGTGTTGCTGACAGAGGACCAGCACCATGTATCAACAGAGACTGTTCTCTCAGACAGTGTTGCTGACAGAAGACCAGTACCATGTATCAACAGAGAGACTGTTCTCTCAGACAGTGTTGCTGACAGAAGACCAGCACCATGTATCAACAGAGACTGTTCTCTCAGACAGTGTTGCTGACAGAGGACCAGCACCATGTATCAACAGAGACTGTTCACTCAGACAAGAGGACACTCTAAATAAATGACTATTGATTGCTCTGGTCTCTTAACTATCTAATGAAGGTTTAGCCTCTCAGCTCAAGGTGATGTATATCATGTATCTGTCAGAGCAGCTGACATTAGAGAAGACATGAATAAAACATGATAAATCTCTAATCTGATTCCATGAGATTAACAGGATCAAAGACCAACACAATGAACTACTACATGTCTGTCTGCCCGGGGGTTAATAATGCAGGGTGGAATACCTAACCTCTGTGTGTGTGTGTGTGTGTGTGTGTGTGTGTGTGTGTGTGTGTGTGTAGGAGCACCTGATAGAGAATGAGGTGGCAGTGCTGAGGAGAGTCAAACACCCCAACATTATCCAGCTGATAGACGAGGTGGACACACCCACTGAACTCTATCTGGTGATGGAGCTGGTCAAGGTACATTCAGCCACTTACTGACCTCTATAGTATCTATTCAACCACTACTGACCTCTACAGTATCTATTCAACCACTACTGACCTCTACAGTATCTAGTCAACCACTACTGACCTCTACAGTATCTAGTCAACCACTACTGACCTCTACAGTATCTATTCAACCACTACTGACCTCTACAGTATCTATTCAACCACTACTGACCTCTACAGTATCTAGTCAACCACTACTGACCTCTACAGTATCTAGTCAACCACTACTGACCTCTACAGTATCTAGTCAACCACTACTGACCTCTACAGTATCTATTCAGCCACTACTGACCTCTACAGTATCTATTCAGCCACTACTGACCTCTACAGTATCTATTCAACCACTACTGACCTCTACAGTATCTATTCAGCCACTACTGACCTCTACAGTATCTATTCAGCCACTACTGACCTCTACAGTATCTATTCAGCCACTACTGACCTCTACAGTATCTAGTCAACCACTACTGACCTCTACAGTATCTATTCAACCACTACTGACCTCTACAGTATCTATTCAGCCACTACTGACCTCTACAGTATCTAGTCAACCACTACTGACCTCTACAGTATCTATTCAGCCACTACTGACCTCTACAGTATCTATTCAGCCACTACTGACCTCTACAGTATCTAGTCAACCACTACTGACCTCTACAGTATCTAGTCAACCACTACTGACCTCTACAGTATCTAGTCAACCACTACTGACCTCTACAGTATCTATTCAGCCACTACTGACCTCTACAGTATCTATTCAGCCACTACTGACCTCTACAGTATCTAGTCAACCACTACTGACCTCTACAGTATCTAGTCAACCACTACTGACCTCTACAGTATCTAGTCAACCACTACTGACCTCTACAGTATCTATTCAACCACTACTGACCTCTACAGTATCTATTCAACCACTACTGACCTCTACAGTATCTAGTCAACCACTACTGACCTCTACAGTATCTAGTCAACCACTACTGACCTCTACAGTATCTATTCAACCACTACTGACCTCTACAGTATCTATTCAACCACTACTGACCTCTACATTATCTATTCAACCACTACTGACCTCTACATTATCTATTCAACCACTACTGACCTCTACAGTATCTATTCAGCCACTACTGACCTCTACAGTATCTATTCAGCCACTACTGACCTCTACAGTATCTATTCAACCACTACTGACCTCTACAGTATCTAGTCAACCACTACTGACCTCTACAGTATCTAGTCAACCACTACTGACCTCTACAGTATCTATTCAACAACTGCTGACCTCTACAGCAGTATTCTGCACTTCATCAGTGCATGCAACATTAATATTTTAGGTACCTTATCATTTAGGTAAGTACTTAATTCAACATTAATGTGTCTAATGCGTCCATTTCCTGCAGGGTGGCGACCTGTTTGATGCCATCACATCCTCCACTAAGTACACAGAGAGAGATGCCAGTGTCATGGTGTTTAACCTGGCTGGAGCCCTGAAGTACCTCCACAGTATGAACATAGTACACAGAGACATCAAGCCTGAGAACCTGCTGGTGAGTAGTGAGGGACCACACTGAAGACTGGGGTAGCCAGCTACACTGTACACTGTAAGATCATATGTTGTTGAATTGACATACAGTAGTTACCTAACAATATGTCAGAATTGTTGTGACAATTGGCCGAGACATACACTACCTTTTCAAAAGTTTGAGGTCACTTAGAAATGTCCTTGTTTTTGAAAGAAAAGCTAAAAAGCTAAATTAAATAGTACCTGCAAAAAAACAGGACTCCGGGATTCTGTCCTTTTAGGCAGAGTTCATCTGTTCAGTGTCTGTGTTCTTTTGCCCATCTTAATCTTTACTTTTTATTGGCCAGTCTGAGATATGGCTTTTACTTTGCAACTCTGCCTAGAAGGCCAGCATCCCGGAGTCGCCTCTTCACTGTTGACGTTGAGACCTGGTGTTTTGCGGGTACTATTTAATGAAGCTGCCAGTTGAGGACGTGTGAGGCGTCTGTTTCTCAAACTAGACACTAATGTACTTGTCCTCTTGCTCAGTTGTGCACCGGGGCCTCCCACTCCTCTTTCTATTCTGGTTAGAGCCAGTTTGTGCTGTTCTGTGAAGGGAGTAGTACACAGCGTTGTACGAGATCTTCTGTTTCTTGGCAATTTCTTGCATGGAATAGCCTTCATTTCTCAGGACAAGAATAGACTGACGAGTTTCAGAAGAAAGTTCTTTGTTTCTGGCCATTTTGAGTCTGTAAACGAACCCACAAATGCTGATGCTCTAGATACTCAACTAGTCTAAAGAAGGCCAGTTTTATTGCTTCTTTAATCAAAACAACAGTTTTAAGCTGTGCTAACATAATTGCAAAATGGTTTTCTAATGATCAATTAGCCTTTTAAAATGATAAACTTGGATTAGCGAACACAGGAGTGATGGTTGCTGATAATGGGCCTCTGTACGCCTATGTAGATTTTCCATAAAAAATCTGCCGTTTCCAGCTACAATAGTAATTTACACATTAACAATGTCTACACTGTATTTCTGATCAATTTGGTGTTATTTTAATGGACGAAAAATGTGCTTTTCTTTCAAAACAAGGACATTTCTAAGTGACCCCAAACTTTTGATAGGTAGTGTAAGTGTATAGTCGTGGTCAAAAGTTTTGAGAATGACACAAATTTTAATTTTCACGAAGTCTGCTGCCTCAGTTTGTATGATGGCAATTTGCATATACTCCAGAATGTTATGAAGAGGGATCAGATGAACTGCAATAAATTGCAAAGTCCCTCTTTGCCATGCAAATGAACTGAATCCCAAAAAAACATTTCCACTGCATTTCAGCCCTGCCACAAAAGGACCAGCTGACATCATGTCAGTGATTCTTCGTTAACACAGGTGTGAGTGTTGACGAGGACAAGGCTGGAGATCACTCTGTCATGCTGATTGAGTTCGAATAACAGACTGGAAGCTTCAAAAGGAGGGTGGTGCTTAGAATCATTGTTCTTCCTCTGCCATTCATGGTTAACTGCAAGGAAACACGTGCCGTCATCATTGCTTTGCACAAAAAGGGCTTCACAGGCAAGGATATTGCTGCCAGTAAGAGTGCACCTAAATCAACAATTTATCGGATCATCAAGAACTTCAAGGAGAGTGGTTCAATTGTTGTGAAGAAGGCTTCAGGGCGCCCAAGAAAGTCCAGCAAGTGCCAGGACTGTCTCCTAAAGTTGATTCAGCTGCGGGATCGGGGCACCACCAGTACAGAGCTTGCTCAGGAATGGCAGCAGGCAGGTGTGAGTGCACCTGCATGCACAGTGAGGCGAAGACCTTTGGAGGATGGCCTGGTGTCAAGAAGGGCAGCAAAGAAGCCTCTTCTCTCCAGGAAAAACATTAGGGACAGACTGATATTCTGCAAAAGGTACAGGGATTGGACTGCTGAGGACTGGGGTAAAGTCATTTTCTCTGATGAATCCCCTTTCTGATTGTTTTTGGGCATCCGGAAAAAAGCTTGTCCGGAGAAGACAAGGTGAGCGCTACCATCAGTCCTGTGTCATGCCAACAGTAAAGCATCCTGAGACCATTGATGTGTGGGATTGCTTCTCAGCCAAGGGAGTGGGCTCACTCACAATTTTGCGTAAGAACACAGCCCTGAATAAAGAATGGTACCAACACATCCTCCGAGAGCAACTTCTCCCAACCATCCAGGAACAGTTTGGTGACGAACAATGCCTTTTCCAGCATGATGGAGCACCTTGCCATAAGGCAAAAGTGATAACTAAGTGGCTCGGGGAACAAAACATCGATATTTTGGGTCCATGGCCAGGAAACTCCACAGACCTGAATCCCATTTGAGAACTTGTGGTCAATCCTCAAGTGGCGGGTGGACAAACAAAAACCCACAAATTCTGACAAACTCCAAGCATTGATTATGCAAGAATGGGCTGCCATCAGTCAGGATGTGGCCCAGAAGTTAATTGACAGCATGCCATGGTGGATTGCAGAGGTCTTGAAAAAGAAGTGTCAACACTGCAAATATTGACTCTTTGCATCAACTTCATGTAATTGTCAATAAAAGCCTTTGACACTTATATTATATGCTTGTAATTATACTTCAGTATTCCATAGTAACATCTGACAAAAATATTTAAAGACACCTGAAGCAGCAAACTTTGTGGAAATTAATATTTGTGTCATTCTCAAAACTTTTGGCCACGACTGTATATGATGGATATGAGATTTGAGACTTTCATATGGCATGCTAAAGTCTTTGCATATGAGATTTGCATATGAAATGCTCAATGCCTTTTGAATTGAGGTGACATGAGTTGTTAACTATGTTTTGTGTGTCTGTCCCTTAGGTGTGTGAGTACCTTGACGGCACTAAGTCTCTGAAGCTGGGGGACTTTGGTCTGGCCACTGTGGTTGAGGGGCCCCTGCACACCGTGTGTGGAACCCCCACCTATGTGGCCCCTGAGATCATCGCTGAGGCTGGGTGAGTTACTGCCAACTCAGGGACCCTGCACTTGTATCCATAGCATCAGACTCAGACATTCTAGTGACCAGCGCCGCTGAAGGGGAAACCCACACTGATGTGTAACAACACTTTCTTCATATTTCTCTCTCTGCTTGGTCTCTTTCCCTCTGTCTTTCTCTCTCTGCTTTCTCTCTCTGGTCTGTCTCCCCCTCTGCTCTCTGTCTCTCTCTTTCTCTCTGCTCTTTCTCCATCTCTTCTGTCTCTCTCTCCCCTCAGTTATGGTCTGAAGGTGGATATCTGGGCAACTGGGGTCATCACTTACATCCTGCTGTGTGGCTTCCCTCCCTTCCGCAGGTACACTACACAATGTTATTTAACCTCCAGATACCTACAGTACACTACACAATGTTATTTAACCTCCAGTACACTACACAATGTTATTTAACCTCCAGACACCTACAGTACACTACACAATGTTATTTGACCTCCAGATACCTACAGTACACTACACAATGTTATTTAACCTCCAGATACCTACAGTACACTACACAATGTTATTTAACCTCCAGATACCTACAGTACACTACACAATGTTATTTAACCTCCAGATACCTACAGTACACTACACAATGTTATTTAACCTCCAGATACCTACAGTACACTACACAATGTTATTTAACCTCCAGTACACTACACAATGTTATTTAACCTCCAGAACACCTACAGTACACTACACAATGTTATTTAACCTCCAGACACCTACAGTACACTACACAATGTTATTTAACCTCCAGACACCTACAGTACACTACACAATGTTATTTAACCTCCAGACACCTACAGTACACTACACAATGTTATTTAACCTCCAGTACACTACACAATGTTATTTAACCTCCAGAACACCTACAGTACACTACACAATGTTATTTAACCTCCAGATACCTACAGTACACTACACAATGTTATTTAACCTCCAGAAACCTACAGTACACTACACAATGCTATTTAACCTCCAGAACACCTACAGTACACTACACAATGTTATTTAACCTCCAGATACCTACAGTACACTACACAATGTTATTTAACCTCCAGATACCTCCAGGACACTACACAATGTTATTTAACCTCCAGATACCTACAGTACACTACACAATGTTATTTAACCTCCAGATACCTACAGTACACTACACAATGTTATTTAACCTCCAGATACCTACAGTACACTACACAATGTTATTTAACCTCCAGATACCTACAGTACACTACACAATGTTATTTAACCTCCAGAACACCTACAGTACACTACACAATGTTATTTAACCTCCAGATACCTACAGTACACTACACAATGTTATTTAACCTCCAGACACCTACAGTACACTACACAATGTTATTTAACCTCCAGTACACTACACAATGTTATTTAACCTCCAGATACCTACAGTACACTACACAATGTTATTTAACCTCCAGATACCTACAGTACACTACACAATGCTATTTAACCTCCAGAACACCTACAGTACACTACACAATGTTATTTAACCTCCAGATACCTACAGTACACTACACAATGTTATTTAACCTCCAGATACCTACAGTACACTACACAATGTTATTTAACCTCCAGAACACCTAAAGGGATATAGTCTCAGGTACACCACACACCAACATGGCTGCTCCTTGACGGGATAGCGTTCATTACACAGTCACCACGCTTAATGTTAACATGATAATCTCTGAAATTCTACAATTGGCCACCTGCTTCATATCTGATTCACACAGTTAAACCTCTACTAGCCTGTCAAGGCATGTACTTTAACTTACAGAAAACAGGGATTACATCCTTACTGTTGGAAAACTGTTAGAAATGTCTAATTGGTCTCGGGAAGGCCCTGTAAATGTTCCCATAGACAGTCCTTACGCTGAAAACCAAGTGTTGAGTGGGCTAGCCTAGCACATCCGTTTGGCGACCTTAGTGTAAACCCAGGCGTCTGGCCCTCGCACACTAATTCAGCTATTTAAATACAGGAGACGTTCATTTACATGACTTCATTTGATGGTTTTTTTATACCTGCGGTTTAGCGTAACTGTGATCTCGCATAGATTAACCGGTAGGCATTGACAAGGTCTCTGGATATTAGTGTCATTGCAGTGAGGATTGTCTGCCAGAATAGAGCTGAGAGATTTATTATGTCTCATAGTCAGTCGTCCTATCCTCCCCCTACTTGTACCTCTTCTGTTGCTACCTTGTTATGTTCTGGTGTGTCCTTGAATTGATTCCTGGTGCTAAATTGGAAAATGCATGCAGCAAGTTAGTGAGTGAGGGGGAGGGGTGGGGGATAGATAGGACGATGGTGTCAGAGTTATTCTGACGCTGTGTGTCTTTGAATGTGACATGAATATAATGTGTGATGCCAAAATATGTGTGTGTGTGCGTGCGCTACAGTATTTGTGAGTCTATGCTGAAATATCCATCTGTTCACAGCATAGTATGTCTCTCTCTACAGTGAGGACAACCTTCAAGAGGACCTGTTTGACCAGATCCTGGTGGGACGACTGGACTTCCCTGCTCCCTACTGGGACAACGTCACTGACTCAGCCAAGGTAACCACCACACACAGACACACCACCCCCGTTAAATTTGGGTGCCAGTAATGAGGGGGTGGGAGGGTCCCGTTGAGGTCTCACGGAATGGAGGGGAGCGGGAGTGAAGAAAGAGAGGGATGGTTTGGAAAGAGAGAAAGAGGGGATGTACACATACCATCTCTTCTGTTCTCACATCTTTAATTACTCCTCTTTTCTGTTCCCTCTCTCTCTGCCTCTCTCTCTCTGCCTCTCTCTCTCTCTCTCTGCCTCTCTCTCTCTCTCTCTCTCCTCTCTCTCTCTCTCTCTCTCTCTCTCTCTCTGCCTCTCTCTCTCTCTCTGCCTCTCTCTCTCTCTTTCTCTGCCTCTCTCTCTCTCTTTCTCTTCCTCTCTCTCTCTCTTTCTCTGCCTCTCTCTCTCTCTGCCTCTCTCTCTCTCGCCTCTCTCTCTCTCTCTCTGCCTCTCTCTCCTCTCTCTCTCTCTCTCTCTCTCTCTCTCTCTTCTCTCTCTCTCTCTATCTCTCTCTCTCTCTCCTCCTCTGCTCTCCTCTCTCTCTCTGCCTCTCTCTCTCTCTCTCTGCCTCTCTCTCTCTCTCTCTGCCTCTCTCCTCTCTCTCTCTGCCTCTCTCTCTCTCCTCTCTGAGCCTCTCTCTCTCTCTCTTCTGCCCTCTCTCTCTCTCTCTCTCTCTGCATCTCTCTCTCTCTCTGCCTCTCTCTCCGCTCTTCTCTCTCTCTCCTCTCTCTCTCTCTGCCTCTCTCTCTCTCTCTGCTCTCCTCTCTCTCTGCCTCTCTCTCTGCTCTCTCCTCTCTCTCTGCCTCTCTCTCCTCTCTCTCTCTCTCTCCTCTCTCTGCCTCTCTCTCTCTCTCTGCCTCTCTCTCTCTCTGCCTCTCTCTCTCTCTCTGCCTCTCTCTCTCTCTTTGCCTCTCTCTCTCTCTCTGCCTCTCTCTCTCTCTCTCTGCCTCTCTCTCTCTCTCTCTCTGCCTCTCTCTCTCTCTCTCTGCCTCTCTCTCTCTCTGTCTGCCTCTCTCTCTCTCTGTCTGCCTCTCTCTCTCTCTCTCTCTCTGCCTCTCTCTCTCTTTCTCTCTCTGCCTCTCTCTCTCTCTCTGCCTCTCTCTCTCTCTCTGCCTCTCAATTCAATAAAATGTTCCATTTCAATTTAAGGGCTTTATTGGCATGGGAAACATATTTTTACATTGCCAAAGCAAGTGAAATGGATAAACAAAAGTGAAATAAATATGATGCTTACATAAGTTCCAAAAGAATAAAGACATTTTAAATGTCATATGTATATATACAGTGTTGTAATGATGTGCAAATAGTTAAAGTACGAAAGGGAAAATAAATAAACATAAATATAGTTTGTATTTACAAGGGTGTTTGTTCTTCACTGGTTGCCCTTTTCTTGTTGCAACAGGTCACAAATCGTGTTGCTGTGATGGCACACTGTGGTATTTCACCCAATAGATATGGGAGTTTATCAACAACAACAAAAATGTGTGGGTCTGTATAATCTGAAGGAAATATGTGTCTCTAATATGGTCATACATTTGGCAGGAGGTTAGGAAGTGCACCTCAGTTTCCACCTCATTTTGTTGGCAGTGTGCACAGCCTGTCTTCTCTTGAGAGCCAGGTCTGCCTACGGTGGCCTTTCTGTACATAGTCAAAGATTTCCTTGATTTTGGGTCAGTCACAGTGGTCAGGTATTCTGCCACTGTGTACTCTCTGTTTAGGGCCAAGTAATTATCTTTTTGTTTTCTCATGATTTGGTTGTGTCTAATTGTGTTTCTGTCCTGGGGCTCTGTGGGGTGTGTTTGTGTTTGTGAACAGAGCCCCAGGACCAGCTTGCTTAGGGGGCTCTTCTCCAGGTTCATCTCTCTGTAGGTGATGGCTTTGTTATGGAAGGTTTGGGGATTGCTTCCTTTTAGGTGGTTGTAGAATTTAAATGTCACTCACTCACTCACTCACTCACTCACTCACTCACTCACTCACTCACTCACAATGACTAGTGTGTGGTAAAAGGCATGGCGCTTACTCCCTAAATGACCACCATGTGTTAGTGACGACAGCTATTTCACAGCAAGGCTGAACTACTAATGAAATCCTCTGCTGCAGTGGCACCTCGACTTAACAAAGAGAGGCCTACGTCTAGAGATCTCAACAGCCTGCTGCAGTCACAGTCTATTTATTAGTTACCGGAAGAGAAGAAAATGGACTGACTGACATGGACTACCTGAACTTGTCCAATAAGATATGCTCATTTTCGTTTTCCGTTGCTAAATATTTTGGTAGGTTTTGTTATGGGAAGCCCTAATGAATACGACCCTGGTTGGAGGCACAGTGAATGTAGCCGAACAGTGCTAGAGCAGTGTTTGTAATGTCCTTCTGTGACACTTCTACATTGTTCTCACTGTGTGACATGACATGTCAAAGGTTGCGATGACATGACTTGAGAGAGACTGGACCCTAAAGAAGTCACCGCTGATGATGTCACCATGACCTGATGTGTTTTCTAGGAGCTGATTGGGCGGATGCTGCAGGTGAACGTGGAGGCTCGCTACACGGCACAGGACATCCTCTCTCATCCCTGGGTCACGGTAACTTGTCTTGTGGACTTTGGTGTGTGTGTGTGTGTGTGTGTGTGTGTGTGTGTTCAGGAGCATAAAGGAGAATGTGTGTGTGTCTCTGCAGGATGACAACATGGAGAACAACATGAAGATGGAGGTGTCAGGTAAACTGAGGACACACTTCAACACAGCACCAAAGCCCGGCACAACCACAGCAGGAGTGTCAGTCATCATGGTGAGAACAGGACAACAACATTCACTATCACAACCCATTATACACAACTCTCTACTCTCTATTGAGACTATTTTCTGGTCACGTTTCCAATACACACATTGTGTATCTCCATATACTTTCCCCTCATCTGAACTCTCTGTATTCCACCATCTGTCGTACATAGACACTCCAGAGTCCTCGTCTGTAGATTCTTGATATTTGCAGAAATGTTCAACCATGGCCTGATTTACTTGCCACCAGTCGTTTTCTGAAGGAACCAAAAACAAAGCTAAAATAAGCTTCCTGATTTGATTTTATTGACATCCGCTTATATTTTAAGATTGATTGGAAACCAACATGAGCTGTAACAAATGTTAGTCAATTCTGCACTACACCTACTCACTTTCAAACGAACAGTAACCATTTTCACATATAGTACTATTAATCAGTTGATTACATAAGAGTTTGATCCAAAAGAACATAAGAGATTATCTGACAGGAAAGCTAAGAAATGGACAACTTCTGTTCATGTAATCATATCACTGAGGGTTTTAAGGGAGCAGAATTTATTCAAAATGCTGGGATTACACATGGATAAATCCTGATTCATCATCTTCTCTAAAACACGTTTTCATCCTTGTAGTACAAATGTCGTGTTTTAGCGTTGACGCTAGTGGTCTCAGTGACCCCAGAGCACATTGGTCTGAAGAGGTACATCCTTAGTCATATCCTACCATCATCTTTATCTGTTTTTAAGCTTTTTCCCACAAGCCTATGCACCTCCTGGCACATTTATGTAACTTCCTATTGTGGGTGGTGAACTTCCTCTCTATCTGCCGCACTCTTCTGGTCACATCACCTCCCCACTCTGGTCCACTTGGAGGTCTATTGAGCTGGAGCTGGCCTGCGAACACACGACCGATATAGCATAGGTCTGTCAAATGATACATCTCAATTAGATCCCCCTCATCTCCTTCCCTGGTCCTGATGAAGGAGACAATGAGAGGAAGCCACTCTAGACTATTGAGATGCACACATGCTGTCTGCTTCCACCTGGGTCCAGTATACCCACTGCAGCAGTAGAAGGGGATTAACATGGGCTAAGGGGTGCGTAAGGGTTCATTTGGGAATACCCCTGACTCGGGGTTAAACCTCATTTTGTTGTAAATCTCCTTCGACAGTTTGAGGTGTAAAGGAGATCCCCGCGCCCCTCCTGCTCATCCCACTCCCTCCTCCCACCTCATCCCAGGACCACAGGGGAAGCTTTGGAGCTGAGTGCAGGGTACCGATCTCCCCCGTCCTCCACTCTCTCCCCCGCTGCCAGCTCCAATAATGCCTCTCTAACAGATTGATCTGGGCAGAATAACTCAGTAACTCTCTGCAGTGGCCTTGAATCAGTTTGCATGGCTGCTCTGCACCCTGGTGTAATTTGCCTAAGCTCCTCTCTCCTCCTCCAATTGGGCCTCTTTTATTTTCTCTCTCTCTCATCCTCCTTTCTCATCCTCCACTTTTATCTCTCTCATAACCATCTTCATCAATCAACTGGTCTCTGTGTGGACTGACTTTGTTGACAATGATGTCACTGCTGTGTTGAGAGTTAGATTTGTACATGTTATTGTATTCTGTGTTGTTTTTGGCTGGCTGGGGGGTTATTTGGCATGCTAACTAACTAGCCCTAAGAGAAGCCCTCATTGCTTCTGCTGAACTAATTTTTAATTTGCCCCCGTCTCTGTCACTCATCCAAAGTAGTGCTCTTCTAGTTAATGTCCCTACAATAACCTGGGGACATGAAATGTCTATGGCAATTTTACAATATATTTGATGTCTATGTAAAGCCATGATCCTACTCCTACATGTATTGGCAATGTTTATGGCAGGTTGACATTTATTGTTATGAATCTTACCCTGGAGGCAGAGCTGAGCAATTTCTGCTAGATGGGCCAGCTGCAAAACAAAAATGAGCTTTTTTTTTGTCGTCTTAATTTAAGGATAGGGTTAGGAATTAAGGTTAGCAGTGTGGTTAAGGTTAGGTTTAAAATGAGATTATATTACTTTGTGGCTGTGCCAGCTATTGACCACTCTGCAGAGCTGCCTCTAGATTCATGACAAAACATTTCAACCTGCTGTCCCAGCCCTTTGGATACATTACAATTCATCTCTTGATAATTGTTCAGTTGAGCTCTACCACCACCTTGTGGTCAAACATTTAAACTGCACTACTGCACTGGATGAGAGAGACAGATGAAAATTGCTTATATTGCCTTGGATTTAACATTGAACAGTACTCCCCAGAAGTTAAGATTTCTAATATGATGTCATTGAGCTTACTAGCATCCTGAGAGATGGTTGTCATAGCAGACTTTAGGCTAATCAATTCCAGGCCTGGAGAGCCACACAACTGGTTGAATCAACGTTGTTTCCACGTCATATCAATGCAATTCTATTGAACCAACGTGTAATAGACGTTGAATTGATGTCTGTGCCCAGTGGGACACCACTGCTTCTTTTGATTTAGACCTTGGAAACCAGGTGAGTAGTGGACTCTCTGGCTAACCAATGGCATGAACTGATCACTTAGCTACCAGGGACAGAGGAAAACCAGCAGTGCTGCAGCACACCAGAGCAGGAATCAAACAGCGCTGCTTTCTGTGTCTCCTCTAATGTTGTTGAGCTGTGAGTAAGACTAGTCTCTGTCCCCTCTGCTTCCTCCTCGCCCCCTCCACCCCTCCCCAACACGCCCACATTGCCACCCTCTGAATTAGCTCCAAGGCAATGGTATGTACTAACACTGAAGGCTACGCTTCTTTACTGCTTCTTCACTGACGCCACTAAGACTCACTCAGCTAAGGGAACATGGGAAATCTTGATGCCTTCTGATTGTTACGTAGTTGAGTGTTATTATTATTATAGCAATCCAAATGATCTGTAATTCCAGATGTGATCTTCAGTGTCTAGTTGGTTTGGGTTGTGATGAGGCACAATTTCTCATTTTCCCTTACACTGCATGTTGAGCACTGATGATATGATTTGCTGTCTTGTTGGGTCAGTCTACTACTGTGAAGGGTCTGTCACTGTAAAATCATCCCATCTATGGATGTTTCTGTCCATATATATATGTTTTATCTACTGTGTTTAATACTATATAAAAACGTTACTCCATGGACCTTACTGTCAGAGATCAGTGAGGTTGAATGTTATCTTGGGGCAGTTTTCTCTTTCCATTATATATTGACACACAGTATTTTATTTCTGTCTCTCCCTACCTGTTTGGTTCTGTTGTATTGTACAGTACAGCAGGTGAGTGTCAGTCTGACTTTCTTTCCCTGACCCCTCACCCCACACCCCTCACCTCTACCAGAACACAGCTCTAGATAAGAAGAGGATCCAGCTGACTCGTCGCAGCCAGAGGCCCACAGCACCACCTCTGCCCCCACCACCGCCTGGGAAGAAAGTAGTCCCTCCTGCAGCCATGCCAGTCATGCAAGCCTCACCAGTCTCACCCAACTCCAAGCTGCCAGTACCCACCAAGCTAGCATCACCCACCAAGCCTGCCCTGCCAGAGGAGGAACCCAAGAGTCCTCAGACTGATGTCCCTGTATCCCCTCCTATCTCTCCTTCAACACCTACCAGACCTGTTACCTCTCCCTCTGTCCCTGTCTCTCCTTCCTCTCCTACCAAGCCTAACGTCTCTATCTATCCTACCTCCCCTACCAGGCCCAACAACTCTCCAGCTCCTTCCTCTCCTACTAAACCTGTTATCTCTCCCTCTCCTTCCTCACCTACCAAACCTGTTATCTCTCCCTCTTCACCTACCAAACCTGTTATCGCTCCCTCTCCTTCCTCACCTACCAAACCTGTTATCTCTCCCTCTCCTTCCTCACCTACCAAACCTGTTATCTCTCCTTCCTCACCTACCAAACCTGTTATCTCTCCTTCCTCACCTACCAAACCTGTTATCTCTCCCTCTTCACCCACCAAACCTGTTATCTCTCCCTCTCCTTCCTCTCCCTCTTCACCCACCAAACCTGTTATGTCTCCCTCTCCTTCCTCTCCCTCTTCACCTACCAAACCTGTCATCTCTCCCTCTCCTTCCTCTCCCTCTTCACCTACCAAACCTGTTATCTCTCCCTCTCCTTCCTCTCCCTCTTCACCTACCAAACCTGTTATCTCTCCCTCTCCTTCCTCTCCCTCTTCACCTACCAAACCTGTTATCTCTCCCTCTCCTTCCTCTCCCTCTTCACCTACCAAACCTGTTATCTCTCCCTCTCCTTCCTCTCCCTCTTCACCTACCAAACCTGTTATCTCTCCCTCTCCTTCCTCTCCCTCTTCACCCACCAAACCTGTTATCTCTCCCTCTCCTTCTTCACCTACCAAACCTGTTATCTCTCCCTCTTCACCCACCAAACCTGTTATCTCTCCTTCTCCTTCCTCTCCCTCTTCACCTACCAAACCTGTTATCTCTCCCTCTCCTTCCTCACCTACCAAATCTGTTATCTCTTCCTCTTCACCTACCGTACTTGTTATCTCTCCTTCCTCTCCCTCTTCACCTAAGAAACGCAAAGCCTCCCCCTCTCCTCCTGCCCCTCTCTCTCCCTCCTCTCCTCCCTCTCTTTTTACCTCCCCCTCTCCTCCTGCCCCTCTCTCTCCCTCCTCTCCTCCCTCTCTTTTTACCTGCCCCTCTCCCTCCGACCCTCTGTCTTCCTCTGCCTTTCCCAGCCCTCCCTCACCCCTGACCTGCACCTCTCCCTCCTCTCCCACCCCTCCATCACCTGTTACCTGTTCCTCCCCAACCGTGCCCCCACCCCTGGTGGGCCTTGACGTTGAAGCTGCTGCTACTGCCAGAGAGCTGTGAGAAAGAATGATGGATGAGAAGACTGGCTGCTGGACCGTGGTCTAATTTGTACCTTTCCAGCCCCCTTACCTCCACCCGCCGTATCCCCGGACCTATGATTCGCATGTAGGGGGCTAGATACAGATAGAACCTCCACCTCCATCCCCAGTAACAGTATAACAGCTGATATCCACTGCTGTATCGTTCCTAGGCTCCCAAGCAACAAATGGCAAAAAAAAAAAAAGAAAAGCAAAATGGCTCCTACAACCTACAGTACAATCTCTGTAGAGAACCCATCATATCCACGCTCCAAGAGGGAAGTTGAGGGGTTTTGTACATTTTGGTTGATTTGTATATACGGTATGTGTGTATTTATATATGAGTGATATGGAGAAAACAGAGCGAGGCCTGGCTAGTTAGGGTCTGTGTGGTTTCAGATGGGTTTTCTGGAATGACTTCTGATAATGTTTTATTTATTGTCTGTGGTTGGTTGGTAGACACGCACACATGTTGATTATGGGTAGAAGTGTATTATTTGGCGTGCTTGCCGTCTGTTGTAAGATAAACTACTACTGTAGATGTATATAGTATTGTATGACAGACACATGAGGCATCCGAATGAAAGTTGAAGGTTTGAGTTTGTTTTCTTCTCTTGCCTGTAAGCCTGTTTATCATTAGTCCACTATGGCGCCTGTAGTGCTTAACTGCTGAACACCAAAAGAGAGACGCAACAGAGTAGAAGATGAACGTGTCAATGAGGAGAGGTGTGCCTGTGAAAATAGCTGCCGGATCAGGGGTGTGTTCAGGGCGGCAGGTAGCCTAGCGTTTTAAGAGCGTTTGGCCAGTAACCGAAAGGTCACTGGTTTGAATCCCCGAGCCAACTAGGTGAAAAATCTGTCAATGTGCCCTTGAGCAAGGCACTTAACCCTAATTGCTCCTGTAAGTCACTCTGGATAAGAGCGTCTGCTAAATTACTAAAATGTAAATGTTCAGGCACAAAATGGAAGAAAACAGACAAACAGGAAGGGACTTCTTGGACATGTCCTGTAAGAAACGCTAATTTTCGCACTCCGTTGCAAAAGGTTTTTCATTGTGTGCCCTAATGAACCTGACCCAGTAGTTAGAGATTCCTTTTCTGAAACCAGCTGTCAGGAAACACTGGGAGCTCTATCCCCTCATAGACTCATTTATCAGTCCAGATTTACCTGATACTAATGTGAGGCTGTTCCACTTTGCTGTTGTCTTTGTCTGTAATGGTAATGCACTTGTTTTAAAGTCCATGGTTAAGTCCCAAATCGCACCCTATTCCCTATATAGTGCACTACTTTTGAGCAGGGCCCATAGGTTATAGGCCAAAAGTAGTGCACTATGTAGGCGTATAGGGTACCATTTGGGATGCATCCCGTATCTCCTTACCTAGCCTACTGCAGTGGTTAGGGTTTAACCCTTCGGATATTGATATTGGCTCCGATGCACAGCACTACTACTCCAAGAGGCTTTAGTTGCATGTCATGTTCCTCCCTCTGCCTCCCCACAAAACAGGTCTCTCTCTCTCACACACACACAAACGTTAAGCTGATACTATTGTACGTACAGTAGCTCTTCTGTTGTGTAATGTTTAGTCTAACTACACTGTCATCATAATGCTTTTTTATTGCAGTTTTAGTCTGGATACGTGTATGAAAATGACATTTCAAACAGGAAAAACACTGCTGTCAGCTTTGGCCAGTAGTTTGTTTGTGCAGACATTTAGCCACTATGACTCCTTTATCATTTTGTATTAGGAGCACATCGGAGAACTTCAAACGCAATAAAAAATATTCAAATCAGTGTTTTTTTTTAATGTTTTTATTTCTTCGGCATTTTCACACAATCAAAAACACAGTGCCAATGTTGATGGTGTAGAAATCAGATATAAGCCATTCACAATGAGGTAAAGTGACTGAGACCCATGTGATCATCAGCGCCCTCCTGTGGAAAATATCTGAAGCAACAACGTGGCCTAATTCCAACCATTAGCCAATGAAAACAACTATTTGACGTATTTTGCTCCAGACCTATCCGGATGAATCAGATCTGAGCCAATCACCAGGATAGAAACAGTTACCAGATCTACCAGATCTAGCTCTAACATTGAGCCTATGGGGAACCACAGACTCCCATAACCCCCTGCTCTGCAGGTCACCTGGCCTGAGTGGTCTATGATGGCAGAACCTGCACTGTGTTGGGGGGGGTTTGCCACATGGAGAGGAGCAGGTCCTGGTGAAGACTCTCCAACTGTCATCTCTTTTACAAAATTAGGACGTAGCCCATGACATTTGTTTATACTGACAGACATATTATTCATCAGTATGGTTACAGTACATACATAATAAAGCTAATGATCGTCATGACAACACTCGGATACAAACAAACTAATCACACCGGCAGCCATCTTGTTACTATGATGACTGTCTGATACACATGTGACAAGTCTTTGTGCAGTGTACGCCACCATCAGGACAGCAGAGGAATAACTCATGCACAGGAAGGCAAGATCTGTTGAGAATAGGGGGCAGAATTATCACGGCCGGATGAAAAACGTACCCAAATTAAACTGCCTACTCCTCGGACCCAGAAACTAGAATATGCATATTATTAGTAGATTTGGATAGAAAACACTCTGAATTTTCTAAAACTGTTTGAATGATGTCTGAGTATTACAGAACTCGTATGGCAGGCAAAAACCTGAGAAAAATCCAACCAGGAAATCTGAGAATTGTAGTTCTTTTGAATCCCTATCGAAACTAGTGTCTGTGGGGTCACGTTGCACTTCCTAAGGCTTCCATTGGCTGTCAACAGCCTTTAGAAAGTTTTTTCATCCTTCTGTTACTGGGCAGAGAATAGTAGCTCAGTCAATGAGTGGACTGCCTATGGACAAAGGGCTTTGTATCTGTGCCATTATAGGGTCTGTGACAGCTTCAATGGCGCTGCCCATGCTATCTCCATTTTGAAGAAGTCAATGTTTTTCGCAATTTGCTGATCCCGCCCGATGACCCAGTTGGATGTGACTCCAACAGGGTCACCAGGAAGGATCAGCCAATGAAGATGGAAGTCCCACCCAGTCAACTACATTAAAATGGTGGAAGCCCTCAATGATACTACCCATGCTAATATGCCCTCTATCATTCTCTATGGGTCAAACCTACCTACCTTGGCTGCAGGGGCGGAAATCCCGGGGGGACGGGGGACACACGACCCCCCCATCCTGGGAAAAATATGATTTGTCCCCCCCAATATATCACTGAAACATAACTATGTAATTTAAATAATATTAATAATACGCAATGAAAGCAATTGTGCTGATTATAGACACTTAATAGCGCGTTTTTAAGTTTCAAAAGATTGCGACCCCCCCACCCTTTGCCTCACAATGGCTTGATCCACTGCCAGTTCCTTAGTTGGCAAGGTAACAGAGGGGTTGTATCCACTGTCTGAAAGGCACTCAATGAACGTAACTGACGTGAGGTTAATCCAGTCAATCGCGCCCCCACACTAGCTGAATATGCAGAGCTACCGCGCAAATATTAACTATTAAGCTAGCTAGTACCTATTCCATTTATGTGGCCTCGTCAAAGATGGAATCTTTGCTATAGTCAATTTATTCCAAGATCAGCATGCAGATGATGTAAATTAGTGCTTCAAAGTCCCTGTGATAAGGTTAGCAATAAACTGAAGTCCAAACTGAACAGAACTACACTCTCTTCTACCATTGTCTTAAATATATTTAATGGTCTCGTTGCAAAAGCTAAATTGTCGCAAGGGAACTTTTATTCATTTATTTTCACCTTTATTTAACCCGGGTAGCAAAGATTATAGCAAACACCACTGAAATGGAATTGGTGCTCGCTAGCTTTGCAAATTCAGCTATTGTTGGAAGCCAGCCAATATGAAACAAACTATTAAAATTACAAAAGGTTGCAGCATATGTTGTGTAAATGGTGAACTCATACAGCTGTCAACTCTTGTCATTTTAATCCGTTTCACATTTGCTAGCTACCTTTTAGATCGAAGCCCAAATAGAATGATAAAAGATAAGATGATAGAATCCCATCTCCTACTGTAAATAACCTACACACTGTGTGTGTGTGTAGCCAGCCAGCCAGGTAGAAAAATGGCAGAAAAATAAAAGACGGACATCAGAGTATTTTTCAGTACACCAAACGCAAAGTAAGAACCCTAGTAGCCTAATATCTCAGACTAGTTGATAAAATGTTCATAAGAAAGAAATGAAATTCTAATGGAAATGTTTCACAATGATGTCATTAGGCAGAGCAGGCAACAGATGGCACACAGACAGCAGAGTTGGGGACAGATATGCAGGGACAGACTGGCAGAGACAGGGAGTCTCAGGTAAGTTTGTTGAGTCTTTGTTTGGCAACATTATGAAAGGTTCTCAATTTTTTTTACTTGTAAAATAGGAACATAATTGGAAAATGCCATGGATACCACCACTCTCAACTTAAACTGGTGACTGAACTAAGATTTGTTAAAGGCAATGGTATTGCTGTTGTGATTAGTTGTGTAGTTTTGGGTACTGGTAGTTAGGAGTACGGCAAACACCTTATTTCTTTGGTTCCTCAATATACATTTACCATATTACAATGTAGCCTATGTGTTACAGCACTACTTTTGGTGTCCCCCTCAGGAATTGCTCTTGAGAAAATTTCATGTAATTGTCCCCTCCGAAGTTGATATCAGATTTTTGCCCCTGCTAGGCCGTGACTGCAGCCAGGTGAGGAAGATGTTCCGCTTCTGTGAACGATGTGGTTAGTGCAACCCCACCCCTGGCTACATTCCAGTCTAACTTCAGAAAACGGGAGTTCAAATAACAGTTCAATTGAAGACAAGACGTCTTAAGTTAAAAAATTCTATTTTATTTGTCAGAACTCATCACGCGTCAAAAACACTCATTCCAAATTGATTGCCAAAATATTGAGCGATACATAGAAAATACAGTAGTAGCCATTTCATTGTAATCGTAACCACACCAAGCGTAGATCAAACCAACACGGAATGTTTCTCCTTATGAGCAACCGTTGTATTGGAGGAACCACATTGGGTGTTCCAACCCTGCACCGAAACACCTGATCCAATTCAGTTTTGACCCGAAGGCCCATAATTAGGTAGAATCAGGTATTTTAAAGCTGGGCTTGAACCAAAAAGTGCACACCCTTTGGCTGTCCAGGACCAGGGTTGTCTGTGGTCTGGTTTAACCAGTGAATATTCACCGTGACACACAGACAGACTGACAAGTCCCTCATTTCGCTGCACCTCTCTTTGCCAAGATGAGAT